>NW_026854748.1:0-100691 GCF_026571515.1 Ruditapes philippinarum | reverse complement strand
TTTTCTATAAGTGTGCAAACATGCGTATGTATTGCATGCAATGGAAGATACGAACTTGTAAATTTGTTGTCGTTTTAGATGTTAGGTCAGTTGTTACGATATATATGTAAACTTGTCATTTAAAGGCGGTAACCTTCAATTAAAAGATTGAATTAAAAGGCATACAATAAAAATGGTAGGCATACAAGTTCGCATTTTCAAAAGTCATTTTCAAAAGGAACACTTTACATGTCTGGAATTTTGGCAACGAACGCCCTCCATAGTTGGGGAGATAATGAACGGAAACTGAAAATTTCATATTATTTCAAAGTGAAAGGGGCATAACTCTGCCAAAAATCATCGAACCATGACCAAATTCAAACTTGACCTGTATTTTCTCATGACATATCCATATGTCAAGTTTGAGTTGAATGTGTTGTACCGTTGGGGAGATAATGAACGGAAACTGAAAATTTCATTTCATTTTAAAGTAAAAGGGGGCATAACTCTGCCAAAAATCATCGAACCATGACCAAATTCGAACTTGACCTGTATTTTCTCATGACATATCCATATGTCAAATTTGAGTTGAATGTGTGCAACCGTTACTAAGATAATGAACGGAAACTGATGATGACGGAATGACAGAATGACGGAATGACGGAAGGACGGAATGACGGACGGACGGAATGACGGAAGGACGGAACAGGGTAACACTATATGCCCCGGCCATTACATGGCGTGGGCATAAAAATGTGGTCAAATGTGGTTACAACAATGTTTTCAAATCAAAAACTGGTCACTTATTAAAAGACCACAAATTAAATTACACTTTTTTATGGATGAATTTAAGAAGGAGAGTATTAACGCCTTATATTGCCTCTGCAAAACAGTTTCCATGTAACGATCATTAAAACATTATGCAAATATCTTCCTGTCTGAAATATTTCCTACTTCATTCTGTCTGGGCATCCAGTTAAAACTGTTATGTACAAAAACATATGATAATAACTTAATTCTGATAGATGCCTCTGGGAATCACTATTGACGTTTTATCTTCACCATCGTTCAATACTAATAAACACTGGATATGTTATCATACTTTATTGGCATGTAAAATGTAAATGCTGAATATTACTGAATATTACAAAAAGCAGACAATAGCAGACAAATTCACGTACTTTGATATAATCTTTTCATAATTAAAAATGATAAAGCCACAAAGGAAATGAGGGTTTCATGTTTGAGAAATCACACAATAAAGTCATGTTTTGTCTTGGTGGGATATTATAAAGTAATATATAAAGAAACAAATCAATTCCAGCGAGACAAGTTTTTTACGGTCATAATGTAAGTTCATGTAGGATCTATTTTCTAGCATGAACAAACTGGAATCATACCGTGTGCCATAACTTTTACTTTGTACACATTAACCGACTGAAAATGTTTTTTAATCTTTGACTGCTTAATTTTAGCCATTATCATGCAGCAATGCTGGAACCAATTAAGCTTTTACCACCAGTATAGATCCAGGTCAGACTGCACATAATTATTATGTGTAACTTGACCAAACTCTATACTTTTGGCGGTTCAGTTTTAGCATTGCAATCATCCTGAAACTGACAATATTTCAAAATTCATAGCAAAAAGAATGGCAATGAACACCAAGCCTGCTGGCAGCAACTGATTCTACCCATGCTACCAGGGCAGACCAAGATCAGCTGGCACTTCCATTTTACTATGTATTTTAAAAATTTTCATAAAAATAATGAATGGTTGAATGATGGACAGGTCTATTTAACCCTTTCCCCCATGAGCATATCGTGAAAAATGGCCGTTTTCACTGAAAAGCCTCCTGTTACAAGTTCAAACTGCTATGAAACTATGAAAAATGCTTCAATACTAATCAAACTTGGCACAAATGTTGACTGGACCATTGCCTTTGTAACAACATGCTCAGTCTTAAAAATTCCTGTTACCATGGCAACGAGGGGACATCTCAAAATTGCCAAAAATCACTATTTTGCCTCGATTTTTTTTCCATCAAAATTTATTTCAAAAGTGCTGCAACTTCTCAAGGGATTGAGATAGAGTCAAAGGCTTTTCAGCGTTGGTCAAACGTTACATTATGATTGACCTGGGGTCATTTTTAGCCTCTCACAAGTCCAAAATTTTCTTGGCGATGAGGGGGACTCCGCCCCCCTTCAAACCCCCCCTAACAGAAGGGGGCACATCCCCCTTCTGGCAACCCCCTGATGTATCTTTTGGATGGGGGGCGGCGCCGAAAAAGTGCTCAATTTTTTTAGCAACATTTCTCAAACGAAAACTTATGTTTAGGGCCCAAATAGGACATTTTTTCACTATTTGAGGCCCCAAAAAGGGGGGGGGGGTCGAAAGTGCGTTGTTTCGCGTATATATGTGGTAAAGGGTTAAGATATTTAGGACAAAAAGTAATTTTCTCTACCAATTGGCAACAAAAAGTGGCAAAATCAAAAATTATAAATTTCAAAATTATGCCCCTTGTCTTACAACTGCCTCTTGTCCAAGCATTCCATGTTTCATGTTGATATCTCTACCATTAAAATTGTTTTGGCTACATTCAAATTTATGCACGACCACAACAACTACATGGAAATCATAATAGCTTGACTTTTTGAGACAGACAAATTAAAATAGCACATTTATTGCAATACAGTCTTACATATTTTCCTACCAGAATCAGACATTATGAGTGTTGTGTCACATCAAGTTATAAGTCTATTTGGTATGAATATTGTAATAATGCACGGCACTACATTGACTGTAGGACATATATTACTTATGAAAGATGACATTAATAATCATCATCCTATTATACAGCTGACCTCTCAGAGATTACTGTCACTTTAATTATGTATAATATTTATATATTAATAGGATTACATTAATATCTGACTAAAGCTCCAACAGTAACAATAGCCATATAATCCTATTCTACAAAATCTCTAATAACAACATTACAATATCTATGAAACATTGATTCTAGAAAATACCTTGCAACTCAGACAGTAGATTTTTTTTTTGGTTTTGTTTGCAACTCAGACAGTAGATTTTTTTTTTTTTTTTGTTTGCAACTCAGACAGTAGATTTTTTTTGGGGTTTGTTTTACATTGCACCAACACATTATAGGTCATATGGGAACTTTCTAGCTTTACTGATGGAGGAAGACCTCAGGTGTCCCTTTGTGCATTATTTCAGGCAAGAGCAGACATCCGAGTAGAACCACAGACGATCAACCTAGTCAGACAGCTTTCTCACAATAAGTAGTTCTAGACTTAAATTTGTTGGTCATGATGACATTGTGAAGCTAAACGAAAATTTATCACTCCATCTGGTTTATGATGTTATTCTCTCTTAGAGTTCTATTATAACAATAACTTTAACATATTTATAATTTTAGTTTGGTTGCAATGAAAGTTAAGAGCTTCGTTATATGAACCAATCTCAAGTCTGCTTCCTGGAACTAACCAATATTGGTGTCATATGAAGAATCATGGTTATAGCCCCAGTATGGCTTGAACCCAAGATTGAGATTGGATAGAGAGACACCTTAACCACTAGGCCATGTTAGCATTTTGATACTGACAGTTTTACTTAAAACTAAAAATGATCTCGATGAAAAAAAAATGTGAAAACACACACCTTTTGTTTAGTGACTGTGGTTGAACCATAATAATCTCTTTTAACCGAGCTATCTTTACTAACCGGGTGAACTTGTGAGTTGTCTGCAACTATTAATCCTGTTCTATCAATCAAACTGAAATTAAACAAGCATTAATATTTGAAATATATCAGATATAGGCACTGAATTATATCTAAAAATTTATGTAACACTGAATACATGAAATGTGTCAATAGAAGACAGATGCTCCCACATTCCACTGTTTTGTAACACCCCAGTTACACAGAGCCATCGGTGATTGATCGGTAGTTTTTTTTACCAAATTATGGAGTGAACCGATGACAACGTATTTAACACCGATATCACCTATTGGTCACCTGTTTTCCACCTATCAACTGCTATTGGGGAAAGATAAGTTTTATCGGTGAAAAATTACCGATTGGGATTTTTAAACATGTTTAAATTTCTTGATCGGTGAAAATATTTTACAAATAACCGACAGCAACCTATATCACGAGATATGCAAGCTCTTAATCACCAATATCGCCGATCAGACAAAGATAACCAAATATGAATCACCGGCCATATCTGACGGAAAGTGTTTAACCACTGATGACTAGCTATCAAACACCGATTAATCAGCGTTACGCCCGATTTAGCTCCTATTTACAAACGATAAAAACCGATAGTATTTCAGCATTTTTATCACCGATCCAACCCTGTTTGAGTTTTGCTTTCTCTTACCAATGGCCGTTTACACAGAAAACCAGAAATAAAATCACGCATGACAACCGATCATAACAGCAAGTAAATTTAAAATTAAATGACCGATTGGGGACCGGCCGTCTGTGTAACTGGCCCTTAAGTCTATGAATAACTTACTAGCATGACAGCTGAACGGTTATACATAAATCTGTATGCCCCATAACCCCCACACCCAGTAGTGGATGCATATTTATTATAAACAAAAGCTGTCGGTAGGACAGCAACGCTCGACTATTCTTAGTGCTTGATAGTAAAAAAAATGCTTGATACAGTTACCTCCTCCTGTTTACAGGTTGGGGTCATGATGGTGAACAAGTGTGCAAAGTTTCAAAGCCATATGTCAATGGACTTTGAAAATATTTGAACTATTACAAAAACTTTAACGTAAATTCTAAGTCGAAAAAGGGGCATAATTCTGTCAAAATGCTTGATAGAGTTACCTTCTCCTGTCTACAGGTTGGGGTCATGATGGTGAACAAGTGTGCAAAGTTTCAAAGCCATATGTCAATGGACTTTGAAAATATTTGAACTATTACAAAAACTTTAACGTAAATTCTAAGTCGAAAAAGGGGCATAATTCTGTCAAAATGCTTGATAGAGTTACCTCCTCCTGTCTACAGGTTGGGGTCATGATGGTGAACAAGTGTGCAAAGTTTCAAAGCCATATGTCAATGGACTTTGAAAATATTTGAACTATTACAAAAACTTTAACATAAGTGGTTACGCCGACGCCGACGCCGACGCTCGGGTGACTGCAATAGCTCTACTTATTCTTATCGAATAGTCGAGCTAAAAAGGGGCATAATTCTGTCAAAATGCTTGATAGAGTTACCTCCTCCTGTCTACAGGTTGGGGTCATGATGGTGAACAAGTGTGCAAAGTTTCAAAGCCATATGTCAATGGACTTTGAAAATATTTGAACTATTACAAAAACTTTAACATAAGTGGTTACGCCGACGCGGACGCCGACGCCGACGCTCGGGTGACTGCAATAGCTCTACTTATTCTTATCGAATAGTCGAGCTAAAAAATACAGAATACTGTATGCCCTCTGAAAGATAACTTATGTTTCATTGAACAGATTACAGAGGTTTTTAAACCTGGCTATGAACAAACAGCTGATCTATTTCACTTAGCAACAAGCTTATTAAACTTTAGCATCAATTTATTCCTCACAATTTCACAAACATAGAAGAAACATAGGGATAACATATAACAGTCTTACCTTGGTGGATTTGGTCCACATAAAACACTTGTACAATTTTTGAATATAGAACCATGACTGTAAGGATTAAAATTTTCTTGATTTCTTTTAGATGAAAATGAGCCTTTTATCTGAAACAAATAAGACAGAGAGATATCAGGTACATGTAACCTCAAATATATTTATTTAATTTTTCTTCCTCTAAACATGAAATACAAACTATCTGGTTAAGAAATACTCTCCCATAAGAAGATTAACAAAATCATTGTCAGTAGCTGTGTATAAAAATATTTGTTTGTTCTTTTTTTTAGAACGGATATATAACTAGGTTATTACATCAAAACTACAAAACAATCATCTTGGAAATAACTGTTACAGTAAATTACAGTAACTAATATTTTCAGTTTAATAAACTTGTCAGTTTTAATCTTAAGAGATTGTAGAAAATTCCAAATTAATTCAAATAATCGCCATGGGTATATTAGATAGCAAAGTTTTTCTCCTATTATCTTAACTAGGCTTTTCCCTGAAGGGTTTTTTTTTTCTGAATAAACCTAGAAATAATACATATATATCAAATTCACAACCAAAAATAATACAAAATTCGAAAAAAGAATTTAAGCGTGGTGTTTCGTTACATCACTATTGTCTAATGACCTTCTAGAAAATTGTAATACCAAACTTATGGAAAACAAATATCTGTTTATTTATGATATTGTATTTAAAAATTGAAGAACTGATATGAGATGAAATTCAACTTTAATTGTAAGAAAATACTGGTGCCTTTTGCTGGAAGAGAAAGTTCTATACATTGTATTTAAAGAAATTTTTAAAGGCATCTAATTACAATAATATGCAACCAAATCATTGCAGTGAATATTTAATACTTCTTGCCTATGTCACCAGTAATGTGCCAAATCAATCTTCAAGTCTGCACTTTCTCTTTACAATTGATAACTTATTTTAAAGGATTAAACCCCCAGGAACCAAGTGATAAGCATCTGCCATCAATATAAAGCCAGGTCTGCCTGTAACTGCCCTGCAGTCTGATCAGGCTCTATACTGGTAAAAGCTCAACTTTATATTTTTTGATTTCAAAATACCATAAATTTTGAACGGACTGTTCCTAATTCAAGTCTAGGCAAGTTCTTTACACAAACTAAGAAAGTTAAATGTTTTAAGCATTACGTATTGAAATCTGTCAAAATAAATATATAAAGTTCAAAAAAAGGTCTAAAGCATGACAAAGTTTGAAGTCCAATTCATAAGTTCAATAAAATTGTGATTTTAACCAAAAAATCTTTAACATTAAGTATATAAAGATGGCATTTTATTCTTACTGTTAATTGTACCATACTGTTCACTTATGTTATTTGTTTATTTAAAGACTATTTTGATGCAATAAAGTTCACTATGACATAAATGCTCAATAATATATGAAAACATTCAAGTATAAACACAAAAATTAAAGTTGGAGAAGCTTCAGTAGCAGTTAACTAGACTTTAAGGCTATACAATTAACAAAAATAGTCAATTGCTTAATTATTTATTTCTAAAATCATCAATCTGGCTTTTTGCAAAGAAAGACTGCACTCAAAATCAGACAAAAACCACCACCAATGATACCAAAATAGGAAGTATAGATTCTGGTACATTCATTATACTGAGAACAAGAATAGAACAAGTAACAAATTGATAAATGCCAAAAGACCAAAAATCTTTCCAACAACCTGCCATGTACCAACTATGGCTGTTAAAACTGTGTCTATATTTGATTGGAAATTTTTTAACCCTTCCAATGGCAAAGAAGCCAAAATAATAGATGTGTGATTACGGTAAGGAAGCCAAAAGAATTAACCTGTGGCTGAAACAGAACTTTTTTTGCAGACTACTTACATATATAAAAAGGCACCAATGGTTAAATTTTAACTCTAAATTTGTGTAATGAATTATTACACTTCTTTGAATTTAGAACAACCCACTCAGTTTAAATATTAAAATACAAACATTGAGCTACCATCTGTATAGAGCCTGATATAAAACTACATGGAAGTGCAGAATGGCAAAATACTGGGGTAAAGGCTAATTGCTTTTGTGTCCAGCAGGGTGTGTTTAGAGCTCAGTATTGTCTGTTAAAATGAGCAATCTGAAAATTCTTGCAAATTCAGGTAAATTCTTGCAAATTTTCAGGTACATTGTATATGTACTAGTATAAGAGTTTTGTTTTTGTCATAATAAAATTTCTTTTTGCACAAATTGCATTTTCACTCTTTCCTAATAAATTTTTAATATTGCTTTCATAACACAAAAAGAGCTGATTGTAGGACTGAGTTTGACTATTCTCAGTGTTTGATAGTAAAACAAGACCCTGGATTATGTCAATTAAACAAGAGCCTGGATAATGTAGAATTTTCAAAAGTTCAAAATGGGCAATAATTCAGTCAAAATCCAGGTGAGAGTTATGGGTCTTGGACAGTGACCTCTTATTATGCTCTCAAAAAAGTGACTGAAGTTTAAAGCCATTCCCTTCAATGGTTTTGGAGATACTAACTTGCATGTACAAACTTATCAAAGTGTGATGCAGAATTGCTGAGGTCAACCCTGGCCGAGTACAACTGCTTATTTGTCAAAGAGTTGAATCTTAAATTTAGTGGCAATGAAAATTATTCTAAATCTGAGAAATAAACACTTATCTAAGCAACTAAATTTCTCTGCTCAATTGCAGATTTTGTGTATATTGCGAGGAAAATAACATTGTCCACTCTACTGGCCAGACACTGATCATGATGGATTACGATTTATTAGAAATTAAACATTCTCCAGGGTATAACAGGACATGATCTGATGATGTCTGGCATTTGTAATCAATCAAGTAATAAAATGTCTCTATTTTATACATTGTTGTCTTGTATGTTTGTTAGGTTTAGAATCTTTAACAATAACTCTGCAGTTTTATCAAAAAGCAGTAACTTGAACATTGTTAAGTGTTTTTCAGATTCAGCACCAATACTAGCCTGGGCTACTAACAAATAAAATTTAACTTTTCAAAAGATGAACCAGCAATGGAAGATAAATGGCCTGACATGATGTACTGTTTATCACTGTACAACTAGAGGCTTGAACATCTCATAATTCTGATGTCAATTGACATACAGTACAACCAACTCTTTGTCTTCTAAAGTAATTAGGTACATTTTTTGTCTGCAACAGATTCCTGTAGCCTTTGTATAGTATAAAATAGTCTCAAGTAGATAATAATGATGCTTGTTTAAAATACCCCTTCATAAAATGAAGGTGTCACAAAAGTCTAAGAAGTAATAATGACCAGTCTTATAAATACAGAGCTAGCCTGCAGCCTACACACCATGTTTGGCCTTGCAGAATAATACTAATATTAGTATTTGGATACTTAAGTTATCAAATTACTCATAAAACAGTTCAAAATTCAAAACTTAACAAGAAATTTACACAAATTCAGTAGGGCAAGGTTTAATACTGCCATTTTAATAAGTTTGTTTTCCTAACAAGTAAGCCACAGCAAAATTTTCAAGACAATATTTCCATTTTGAATAATGAGCTAATAACATGGAGCTTTAACAACCACAGAAAATTTCTAATTAACATTCTGAGATATTTGTTTTTGAGGAAAGTATCATGTTTCTTGTAATATCTCCCCCTTTATGAGAGACACTTAATGTTACATGTGTATATATCAAATTCTAAAAATGCATTTATTTTATTTTTATTATTTTTGGATTATCTTTTTTTATCAATTTGCACTGGCTTATAGTGACTAAAGGACAGTTTTATATGAGAATATTCAATTCTATCTATCCATTATTCAGTACATAAAAGTAATTATATTTATGTTACATTTTAACAAGAATCAATACTACTGTACTCTGTAATGAAACAATGGTCCTTGGTTCATAAAAGTGCAATATAACTTTGTGGTAAACAATGTGTCATACCAAAATAATTTGGTGGCTTTTTTAAACTACTCAACTTCTCTAAGCACCAAGGCCATATTAATAAATTAAAATAAGGGCAATAATAAAAAGAAAGATGTTAATATTCTTTTTAAATATAATTTAACTTTAAATGACTTTAGAATACAGACACTTTGATCTGTTTGGGTCATTTTTCTCCTATCAATTGTGTTTGCCAACTAACACTGCCTTAGGTAACTTGGCAATTTTCTTGAGTGAAGACCAAAAGTATGTCCAGTAAATCCAGTATATCATATAAGTGAAGAAAGACACTTGGGTAAACCCACCAACTCTTGTGCAAGCTAGCTGAATAATACCCCACATGACAGAATTCAACATGCTCAGCAGATTTTGAACCTATCACATGCACAATAGCGACATAGGGAGAGACTTTTAGATGTCTTAGTAACAAGAGCTGTCTAAACAACCATAAACAAGAGGGCCATGATGGCCCTGAGGTCGCTCACCTGTATATAGCTCCCCACCCCCCCCCCCCCCCCCCGGCAGGGACAATTTTAACCCAAGGGCTTTTATTTGAACAAACCTGGTAGACACCCATAAGAAGATGTTTCATGCTAACCATCTAAGCTCTATTTCATTGGGTTTTTAAAAGAAGATTTTTAAGTTTTTACTACACACATATAGTTAAAACAATGACACCCCTGGGGCGGGGCCAGTTTTGACCCCAGGGCTTTTATTTGAACAATCTTTGTAGACACTTACTAGAAGATGTTTAATGCTTAATATCTAAACTCTAGCTATTTGGGTTTTTTAAAAGAAGATTTTCAAGTTTTTGCTATACACATATATGGAAAATCAATGACCCCCGGGGCGGGGCCAATTTTGACCCCAGGACTTTTATTTGAACAAACTTGGTAGAAACTCACTAGAAAATGTTTCATGCTTAATATCTAAACTCTAGCTATTTGGCTTTTTTCAAAGAAGATTTTTTAAGTTTTTGCTATACACATATAAGGAATATCAATGACCCCCTGGGGCCAATTTTGACCCCAGTGCTTTTATTTGAACAAACTTGGTAGACACCCATTAGAACATGTTTCATGCTAAATATCTTACATGTAGCTCTAGCTCTTTGGGTTCTTTAAAAGGAGATTTTTTAAGTTTTTACTATATGCATATAGGGAAAATCAATGACCCCCTGGGGCCGGGCCAACTTTGACCCCAGGGCTTTTATTTGAACAAACTTGGTAGACACTTACTAGAAGATGTTTCATGCCGAATATCTAAGCTCTAGCTCTTAGGGTTTTTTTAAAAGAAGATATTTCAAGTTTTTTCTTTCGGTTGCCATGGCAACCAGAGTTCTGCATGGAATTAAATTCTTTGAACAATTTTTAAAGGTGACCACCAAAGGAACATTCCTGTGAAGTTTGGATGAAATTAGCTTAGTGGTTTATGAGGAGATGTCATTTAAAGTAAAAGTTTACGGACGACGGACAGACGAAAAGCAATCACAAAAGCTCACCCTGTCACTTTCTGACAGGTGAGCTAAAAAGGGGCATAACTCTGTAAATAGGTAATTCAGAGTTATGGGATCTGTGCCCATTATATCAGATAATCACAGAGAACTGTGCCCATTATATCGGATAATCACAGAGAACATTAGTGTGTGAAGTCTCAACCCATCACCTTCAGTGGTTTTGGAGACACCAACTTGCACGCAAAAACTTAACCAAAGTGTGATGGCAACACTTGAAGGCGAGTACTATACCTCTTCCTATTCTTTGAATAGACAAACTAAAAACTATAAACATAAAACTGTATCATGTGACCACACTGGGTTTTACTTACATCTTCATTTGTAGTTTGCTGTGATGATACAAGATAGGTATGGAATCCTGTAAGTCCTACCACAGACCAGACAGAGAAAAAACATATAATGATTTCTATCACAGTGAAATACAGTCAAGGCAAATAAATAAATCAAACTGCACAATAACAACAACATCGAAATTGAAACAATAAATCAAAACGTAGATATATATCATTCAGGATGAATTGTCAATTGAAGTTATTGCAATTCTGTTTTTGTATGCAACATTAGAACGCATTAATTAAAACTTATTGATTTACGGAGGGCAAACCTTACTGACTTGGAACATAATCTGCATCTTCAATGAATGAAATAAATCATCTACGATATGAAATATAAAATCTTTACTAGCAAGTCTGATTATGGTGACAGCAGAGAACTGTATAAATTAACCTTTACCACAGTAAATATCTTATATGGCATGTAAATCTTTCAATCTGGACAAAACCAGTCATCATATTCAGGAAAAATTCAAAATATATATTGACTGAATAGTGAACATTGCAGGTCAGGTCTTGGTCCACAATCTGATCTTGCTTTGTACTAAATGTTGCCCTTAGCAGGCTCAGGGTTTAGTAACAATTCTTTATCATGCTTACAAAATTTTATATTACCGTCAAGCAATTTCATTTACTGAAAATGTATCTTATGTCCATTAACATATCCATAATGCATTGGATTTGTATTTGTCTTATCAATTCATCTACAAAATACAAATGTATATCATGGCACAGTATAATGACTTCTTCAACTGACAAGATATCCTTAACAGTGTGTACATTAGAAATAAAAAATAAAACTTCTTAGCATGACAAAAATAATCAAGGTAAAAACAAAATAGGACTGTCATCATTCTGTTAAATGCAAATAATAATTATGCCCTTCAATATTTTTTTTTCCACTAATGGAGAATTTTCTGTATCTTTTATGACAAGAAATAAATGTTTTTACCTAAAGGTATTTATGACTTTACAGAGCCTAATTGGCTATTTATTACAGACATTTTCAAGCTCAACATTTGAGACAAGAACGTGATCTTTATGTTCCAGGAGAACTTTATAATCAGGATTATAATTAGCTTGATACACATTGCATAATTTGTTTCTGTGTCAAAATTTAAAGAAACAAAGTACTAAAAAAAATTAAGACATTAAAAAATGTTCCCAGCTGCAGAGAATATTAATGCAAAATATTTTCATATTTGATAAATAAAGAAACCAATAAATGCACAATAACCAAATAAAGCAAAATCATAATATAAAAGCAGGGTAAAATAAAGCAGTAAGCCAACAAAGTGTTGCTATGACAACAATATGACTCACATCCTCATTAGTTGTTTGCTCGCTGGCTGCCAGGTAGGTATGAAACCCAGCCAGGCCAATTATAGACCACACAGAAAAGAAACAAATAATTGCCTCAACAATAGTTAGTTCTGTTAAGGAGATAACATTAGTACTTGATGCAAATTATTTACCATAAAAGCATGGAGACTCTTATAATAAGAATAATTAAAACTAACACAAATAGAGAAAAAAAAATCTCACTGGAACATCAAGTCATTATCTCAAGTTAATAGTAAAATTATAGTTACATGTTTTAAAACGTGAGGACAAAGTTAGTAGAGCTTTTAAGTTATTTGCTTCTGAGAAACCAAATTTGATAACAAAGAAAAAATAATTAGTCAAAAATTCACAAATAGAAAAAAAGAGTAAATCTATTGGAATTAAGGTATTTTTTTATTTTTTAGAAATTTCCATTATTATACAATGTCATTATTTTACTTAAAAGCTGAAAAAATGTCTTAGGCCTAAACATATCATCTTACATAAAAATGCCCTTAAGTCTTCAGAAATACGTATATCATGAGATAAGAAAATATTCTATAAAAAGATGAAATACAAAATGTCAAGATAAGAGATTTCCGATCAATACTGGTTGAAATCTTTTCTAACATTGTGCCTATGATGGCAATATTAAGTAACCCATTTACATAATCTCCCAATCTTGCTAATACATCTAGTTTCAGGCATTTTCTTGCTTGCTTTCAGTTTACATTGTACAATGAAACTAAGAAACAGAAGTTTTAAAAAAAGTTACTGTAATCGGAATGTCTATATATATATATATATATATATATATATAATTATATGGATAAAGAAAAATTTTAAGAAGGTGGCCAAATCTTCTTTTTAAAAGTACATTGTATTTATTTTGTTGAAGCATAATTAACTTGACCAATTTATTTCTAAGTTTGGAAACAGATCCCATTTTGAACAACTGTAAAAAAAATAGTTTTCTAATTGCCTTCAGAATACGTCAAATGTCAATATATCTAGCAAAACTTCAGGCAATGACGTTTCTAAATAAGGCTCACAAAAATGGTTGGCAATCATTCAGTACTTCTGAAGCAGACGTTTTAAATTGAGCTGGCTTTTAACTAAAGTTATTCTCAAGATCATTAACAAAATTGCAGTTAAAATGAGCTTTAAATGTTCATCTAAAATAATCAATTCAATGTTGCTGTTCAAATAAGGTTTTAATGTCTGAAGTTTAGGAGAGATTCAATACAAATGATATTTCAAGCTCAAATTTCAATTAGACAGAAAAAAATTTATTTAACAAGAGCATATCATGTGATTATCACATTACACTCGTTTGTTAAGGGCAATGACAAAAATATTCACAAGTGATATGGCTGTTACACACTTCACTTTTCAATTGATGAATAACTTTTTGAATGTTTATGTTCAAAATACTGCTATTTATACAAAAGTTTGGTCATTCTACATGTGAAAAAGGACATAACTCTGGAAAGACTTATCACTTAGTTATAGCCCTTGTCCTACAGGAAATGCCTTGTCCATATTAGCAACTATGCCAAGAATAAGTACAGTATCTTTCATAGTATAAATAACAAAATTTTAAAAAAATCAAAATTTGAAAAGGGGAATAACCCCAAGTAATATATATTTCTAAATAATGTCCCTAGTGTTACAACTTCATCTTGCCATAATAATCAAGAAATCAAGTTTCAAGCTGTTACCTTTGATGGTTTTCAAATCATTATATAATATACTTTGAAAGCAATTTTGTCAAATATTTCTAAGATAAAAAGGGGCATAACTCCAAAACGGCTTTTAGAATAATAAACGTTGTATTACAACTTTAACTTATAATGATAAGCAAGTACTTACTATTCCAAGTTTCATATTGATACCTTTAAAAGTTTTTGAATAATAGGCTACATCAAAGTTTGTTCATAACAATTACAACAGCAACAACCCAGTGATTGTAACGAGTAGAATTTTTCTTCTAAACAGCCTGAAGCTCAAAATGAGATGTAGAATTTTGGATAATGAAAAAAGATGTGTATTTACAAACAGACAGGCAGATAAGACAGAAGTCTTGCTAAGAACTAATCAATATGAAAGGATATCTAGCTGGAGAATCTCTCATTGCATGAAGGAAATTATCAGCTTGGGAACCTGCAATATAAACATAATCATTGATTAATTCCCTAACAATCTTCAAAAACATAAAACAAGTTCAGCAAATATTTATATATATAATTTACAAGATGGTATTTGTTTGGAGGCTTGCTTGATTGTTATGTTCTATGTGGAAACTGTCTTTGTCTACGAGACCATTATTTTAGTACTTTATATCTCTGTGCCGTCATCTTCCCTAGTCCTGTGAGACAACTTATTCTAATGCCCTAATTAATTCTCTAAATTAAATACTGCAATAAAGTCAATGCAAGGGGATATATTGGCAAAAATGAGGATCAATGTTTCAAGGTTCAGATATCGTTTGTTTTCATTGCAGTTAAGTTTAATAGAAATCACAATATACTGTTACAGCCTCTACGTTGGATCATGCACAAGCTAGGCCTACACAATTTCGCTAAGTTTTATTATATTACTCTCAAGGGAATTGTATTTCAAAATTGAAAAAAAATATTTTTAAGAGAAGCAATTTCAAATTGATTGTATGCTAGTGGATAGTGAAAATGTCAATATAAAAGTTTTTTTCTAAGTTGATATTCATGCTACAATATTTTTAGACAATAAATTTAGATTTATGGTTGGAAATCTTTTTTGAGATACTTTACAGTGAATTTATGACAATCATATTCTATACACTTCATTGAATATGTATATCATAAAGGGTATCATTAACATACAGATATATATCTTTTTAATATTGACATACATGTGAAAGAAACGGACAGAAAACTTGAGATTTCATATTGATAATAATATAGTGGCCAAGAAAAACCTGGCAATAGATTTCTCAGACTCTCTAATAATTCTGGACCACTGACAACATTAATTTAAGAAGTAAATCTAATAACCAAGTCTATATCTAATCTATTAGACTGATAGGTGACTTTATATTAGTAAAGTGGACAGCCATTTCCCTAGCTTCAACCCTAATCAAATTTGATTCTTTGCATTTCTTACAGCTAAAAGATAAGAAATAAATGGACACAAGTCAGCACAAAAGCAAATTGAGTTACTGTACAGTATATGTTCTGTTCCATCTTTTAAAGAAAACATTACAACATTCATGATTAAGAATCTTCATTTCATTTATATTTCCTGTATCTGTGTTTAAATGTCATACATATATATTAACAGTTTTCAGGTATTATAGCCAGTTTTCTGCTTCAATGTTGCGGCAATGAATTCTGGCAAAAGGGACTACTACAGACCATCTGTAACCTAGCAGCAGCTTTCTAGCTTTATTCAAACCCTCAACAGTGAGGTCCAAATTATTCAGTCAGAAACCTGAACCACATTACCACTGAGGCTAAAATATACATGTTCATGTATTCTAAACAAGGAATTTGGGTTTCATAAAGAAACTTATTATTATAGGTACATGTATACATTTAGAATTTCAGGAAAATATATATCGTGACACAAAGCAGTCTGAAGACATAAATTTTGTACTTTTCAAAGCATATGAAAACAGTATTCATATTATGATATATATGAAAATAATGACTTCAAATACCCAATTTATACCACACCATTGATTATTATAATCAATTATTTATATTGAATATTGATATATTTAAGTCAGTGATATTTGTAGCTTACACAATAAAATTTCTGAATAAAACCTCTAAGAATTCATTTTTAATAATGTAAACTACGTGTAAGTTTGGCCATAGAAAATCAATGAGCTCAAATTCCTCCAAAGTATAAATTATGCAATAAGTACAATCAAGCTAAATGTACATGTTTCCTAATTTTCCCGGAGTATTACTTGCAATGAAAATTCAATTATCTCTAAACAATAATGTGCATTGTCAGCTTAAGTCTAGTATTATATCTGTTTATCAAAACATCATCTTCATATTGATATGATAATGTGTAAGATCAATTTCAGGATATACTATGATAATACAGCATGCTTTCTTAAAAGATTTTTTTCTACTTTCTTTTCGACCTCTCTCCAAAGCATCAGGTGGTTAGAATCTCGGCAAAGTCATTTAGATACAGGCTTTTAATGGTTTTTGGCTTTTTTTTTTTACAATAATTTTTATAATACAATTATTTTTATAAAATATCTTTACATCATAATTCTGTTACTCCAGTGTACAAGTACAGTGTACTATTTGAAAGCTATTCTATAATAAACAAGAGGGCCATCATGGCCCTGAGGTCGCTCACCTGTATAAAGCCCCCCAGAGCAGGGCCAGTTTAAACCCCAGGGCTTTTATTTGAACTAACTTGGAAGACACTCATTAGAAGATGTTTCACGATGTTAAGTTTTTACTACACACATATAATGAAAAACAATGATTTCCCCGCCTCCCCCACCCTGTTATCCACCCCCCCGGCAGGGCCAATTTTCACCCGAGGGCTTGTATTTGAACAAACTTAGTAGACACCCATAAGAAGATGTTTCATGCTAAACATCTAAGCTCTAGCTCATTGGGTTTTTTAAAAGAAGATTTTTTAAGTTTTTACTATACACATATAGTTAAAAACAATGACACCCCTGGGGCGGGGCCAGTTTTGACCCCAGGGCTTTTATTTGAACAAACTTTGTAGACTCTTACTAGAAGATATTTCATGCTTAATATTTAAACTCTAGCTATTTGGGTTTTTTCAAAGAAGATTTTTAAGATTTTGCTATACACATATAAGGAAAAACAATGACCCCCAGGGCGTGGCCAATTTTGACCCAAGGGCTTTTATTTGAACAAACTTGGTAGACACCCATTAGAACATGTTTCATGCTAAATATCTTAGCTCTAGCTCTTTGAGATCTTTAAAAGAATATTTTTTAAGTTTTTACTATATGCATATAGGGAAAATCAATGACCCCATTGGGCGGGACCAATTTTGACCCCAGGGCTTTTATTTGAACAAACTTTATAGACACTCATTAGAAGATGTTTCATGCTGAATATCTTAGCTCTAGCTCTTTGGGTTCTTTAAAAGAAGATTTTTTAAGTTTTTACTATATGCATATAGGGAAAATCAATGACCCCCTGGGGCGGGGCCAATTTTGACCCCAGGGATTTTATTTGAACAAACTTGGTAGACACTCCCTAGAAGATGTTTCATGTCAAATATCTAAGCTCTAGCTCTTAGGGTTTTTTAAAAGAAGATATTTAAAGTTTTTTCTTTCCGTTGCCATGGCAACCAGAGTTCTGCATGGAATTAAATTCTTTGAACAATTTTTAAAGGTGACCACCAAAGGAACATTCCTGTGAAGTTTGGATAAAATTGGCTTAGTGGTTTATGAGGAGATGTCATTTAAGGACGGACGCCGAACGGACGCAGGACGAAAAGCGATCACAAAAGCTCACCCTGTCACTTTGTGACAGATGAGCTAAAAATTTCTTAAATAAAATGAATAGTACTCACGTAAAATTAAATGTGTGAGAACACAGGCGAAAATATAAATACACAGTATGGATAATGACAATATGAACAAGTAAAAGTAGCGATAATTCCGCTTTCCAACACAGTTCCCTAACCATGGACAGTGGTGGTCGAAACGCTCTGAAAATATTCAAATACAAAAAGTTATTAAATGACATTGTCAAAGAAGTTCAGAAATATATATAGAAATATAGAAAGATATAAAAAATTTACATCTAATTGATAACAAACAGTTCCAGCAAAGAAGGCATGAAAAGTTAATTTAATATGTCGCACCAACATTATAGTACAGATTATATGGTGACTTTCCAGCTTTATTATTAAGGTGAAGGAAGACCCCAGGTGCCCTTCCATGCATTATTTTAGGCATGAATGGGCACTTGAGTTAGTGAAAACCACAGATGTTCCGTAATCTAGCTGGATAGCTTCCTCACATGAAAGAATCTTAAGTCTCTTCAATGTCAGGATTCCAATTCACAGCAGTGAGATTTAACTGGTTTGAAGTCAACAAACTTTAAGGCTGAACCAATAAAATTTACATATAAGTATGATAAATAAATAATATTACACATAATATATATCTATGTGCTCTTAAACTATAAGATATATAACTTATAATAATGGGGTTGGTTTCAATACAAACAACTGAATCAAATCATTCAATCTAGAATAAAACATAAATATCAATATAACTATCTTCAATTCTTTAATTTCATGTTTGTATTCCTTTCACCTTCTTTTATTTTCCACAGAAAATTTCAAGAAAAATGATGCCAGAACAATAAATGTCAAAACTACAAGTAAGTATTGATGAAAGGTAATGACATGGACTTTATATGAGGATATAAAAGAAATATGACAAAATGTCCAAGCTTTATGGTATAAATTGATTTACTAGGAATATTTGTCATGACATTATAGATTCAGATTCTATGTCTACTTTGTCTAGCCATAAAAATACCATATATGACCTCATTCCTATAGCTTGATGACTCATTATTGTGCAGCTCTTGTAACTGGGTAGTAAAGGTGAAATTGCTTATTCCCCAATGAAATGTATTGATTTATACAAGTCATTTCTCAGAGTATTTTATTGATGTAACTTATTCGTTAAGTCTTGTATTTTTAATCAAAGTTCACTGAGGCATAACCAGGGTTCTCACTAGGACTTTAAAACATGGAGTCCATGGACTCCCAACCCTGAAAAAGTTGGAGTCCAAAAGCGCGTCGCAATTAATGTTTACAGATTAGTCATTCAATGTTCACAATAGCATTGCTGATATTTTGAATCTTCATGGGACTCCAATATTCAAAAGAAACTCTGAAATACATAGTATAATTATTGTTTTGTTGTTAATATTGAATTAAAATATTGTTGAAATATTAATTATGAAATTATTTCATTATAATGCATCAACACAGGGAAATCGTTTTTTTTTTTTTCACTTTTATACAAAATCAAATTTTATTCTGGTTAAATAAGTCCACTCTAAAGACAAAAAGTTTATATTTGTGAAAAAAAAACGTAAATGTATATAGGCAGCGTTTAGCGGAATGAATAGGAAAATCGTGTACAGCTTCACACAGTGTGTAAGAGATTCATCCGATCGACAATTATTTTAGCAAATATCTTCAAAAGGGGGCAAATTGAAGATCGATATTTAAAGATTTAATGTTGATTAAATAATAAAGGAACAATTCATTCGCATGTTTGGCTTGGAAACCGAGTATTTTTGCGAAATTTTAGGGTTTCTGGCGAACGTGAAATCGCCGATGTCCGGGATCAATTTTCGGATAGAATCTAAATATCAAAGAAAAGCGTATGTGTATTTTGGTTTGTTGTCCTGGCATTTCGGCACAATATATTAAATTCTTAATACTCTTATATAAAGTTTTTGCAAGAATGAAACTAAAGCAAAATTGTGCAAATATTCGACAATCATTCAAAAATTACACTCATTTGTAATTTGAGAAAACAATCTTTCAAACTTGCGGCGTAAATAGTCGATAATTTTATCCTTTTTTCGGTAAAATTTGCTAATTTCCAATCAACTGTTGATCATTTCTGATATAAAATTATCACGCGTGTTATATCTGGTAATTACATGTACTGTACAGCGCGTGTATACATTGGTCTGATCTCTATTGCGTGATAATGATCGGAAGCGTTATCGCTGATTGGCTAATCGCTTCACGGGTCGATGTGCATAGGACCGCCTACCTATAGACTGACACGCGCTGACGCATTTTGTGTATTTGTGGTTGTAAACAATCGGTAATGTTTATGCGTCCCCAGGCAAAATTAAGCGTACGTGGAATCCTTGCTCTGAAATATTTGCGTCCAGCTGTAATAAACATGCGTACCGGGACGCCGAAATAAGCGTCCCCGAGAACCCTGATAACTAGTGTCAAACTTGACAAGCTAATTATAAACAATGCATGTAAGTACAATTCAATATTGCTAACTATCTGTATCTGAATGGGAACAATGTACTAATCGGCTAAGTCTGCTTCAATTACAGTAAAGTTTTACTATTAAGACCAATTTGGGGCCGCTGTGGAAATGTTCTTATTATTGAGCCCGTCTTAATTTAGAGATCAATGCAAGTGGTAACTATATGTGATTCTGTAATAGGTGGTTATCATTAAAGAATATACATTCCTACATACTTGCGTTAACAATTTTATATCAAATTATATTTGCCAATTTTGTTCATGTGAGCAAACTGGAAATATTCAGCAACAGAAAATAGTATTCAATTCAACATCTTTAACCTTTACTCTCCTGGTGGCAACTGAATACATTGTTGACTATTCAGTCAGAATATACAATTTTACCTAGACTTGGTGAGGTTAAATGATGTACAATAGTGTGGTAAGGGTTAAATTTAATGGCAAATGTATCTATCAAGAACTGCAAAACATCTATACATGTACTTTCTAAAAACCAGCATTAATGGTAATTTTCCTATACTTCACACAACTGACAAAATACAGTTGTCAGTAATGGCGCTTTATTTTCAGCATTTTTGGCGTACAGTTCCTGTACATATTAATAAAGCATATTTTTCAAATTCACAGCAAATCTATAATGTCACATATACACATTTAGTAGGGTTATGGTTAATGTAATAAGGTTATAATGAAGGAACATAATATTTGAGGTAAATTTTTCATAGCAATGAAAGCTAAGCCTTCTGATTTTTTGACATATAACAAGTCACAAAATGTTCAATAAATTTCTGTTCTAATGAGGTACTGTATCATTATGATCATTTGAAATGATCAGTGTTCAACAGTTTGAATTAAACAAGGTCCAAGTTTTCAAGTCTAAATTACTTTATACCATCTAACAAGCCATGTATTGATTGCACCATAAATGACACATCTTTAAGGAAGATCTTTTATAAAGTACAGTATCTGTTTACATGTTTATTGATTTTAAGTAAACGTTCTGCAGGCACACAGAAAATCAATCAGGCAGCATCGTAAGCTAGCTGACGCTGATTGCCTCTCGTAACATTGTAACACTTGGCTTTCCTAGTCGTGAAAACTTATTAAATTCTTCTCATGAATGACATCAAATAATTGGAACTGTATTCAACTTGTCAGTAAAGAAATTAACAAGAGCTGTCAGTAGGACAGCACGCTCGACTATTCTAAGTGCTTGATAGTAAAAGAGCCTTGATAATGTTAAATTTTTTAAGTTCACAAAAGGGCTAATTTTTTTTTATGAATTCATGATATAGGCCTTAGAGAGAGTCTAATTATACAGTATTGGCTTGACTTTTTCGGAAGGTATTGTCACAAGGGTGTTTTATTGAGTATAATAATACAAATTACCTATGAATACATAAATTTGACAGAAAAGGTACCAAGGCTTGTTATTAAGATGTTTTATCAAGTAAATCACTGCTTTATTATTATGAATGCATAAAATTGTCCCAAAAAAGGCACAAACCCTTCAGTAGTTATTGAGATAAGAGCTTACGTACAAGCAAAACTTTACCATGAATTTCTGAGTTGAAAAAGGGGAGAAAAATCAGCCTAAATGCAAGACAGAATTATGGATCTTTGTCAGTGACCTACATATATGACCCTAAATGCATATGTAAAGTTTTAAATAAATATCTTTAATAGTTATTGAGATATGTAAAACTTGCATGTATTGTAAACATTAACCAAGAGACTAAGTAGAAAAGGGGATATGAATCAGCCTTAATGCAAGATAGAGTTATGGAACTTGGTCAGTGACATACAATTATGACCCTCCAATTAATCCCCTTAGTACATGTGCAAAGATTCAAGTAAATATCTTTGAGGACCTTTAACCAAAATTTCTAAGTTTCAAAGGGGCAAATAATTCTGCAAATATTGCAGGCAGAGTTATGCAATTTTGCAAACTGATGTACATTGTTACTATAAAAAAAGTATTTTAAATTTCAATTGAATATCTCAAGCAATAATTGAGATATTTGACTTTACAAAAAAACTTTAACCAAAATTTCTAAGTTCCAAAGGGGCATAATTCTGTCAATATTGTAGGCAGAGTTATCCAACTTGTCAATCTGATGTACCTTGTTACTATAAATAAGTATTGTAAGTTTCAAATGAATATCTCAAGCAATAATTGAGATATTTGACTTCACAAAAAGTTTTAACCAAAATTTCTAAGTAAAAAAAAGGGGCATAATTCTGTCAATATTGTAGGCAGAGTTATCCAACTTGTCAATCTGATGTACCTTGTTACTATAAATAAGTATTGTAAGTTTCAATTGAATATCTCATGCAATAATTGAGATATTTGACTTTACAAAAAACTTTAACCAAAATTTCTAAGTTAAAAAGGGGCATAATTCTGTCAATATTGTAGGCAGAGTTATCCAACTTGTCAATCTGATGTAACTTGTTACTATAAATAAGTATTGTAAGTTTCAATTGAATATCTCAAGTAATAGTTGAGATATTTGACTTTACAAAAAACTTTAACCAACGCCGACGCGGACGCTGACGCTGACGCTGACGCCGGGGCGACTACAATAGCTCTCATATTCTTCGAATAGTCGAGCTAAAAAGGCCAGATCTTCCTAATACATGACAACAAACTCTAATTACTGTATCATACATGTATTTCAAGCAAAGAATTTTTATTACACAATATGCCGGCTTACAAAATAAGAATATTCTTTGGGAATAGCACTACCTTGTGTGTTTAAGTTGACCATTTCATACATTCAGCTGTATTTCTTATTTTATGCAAAGAACTAAAATTTCTCATTCCTTAAATTTAGTATTATACTGTTACATTGTTGATACTTGTAAGGTATTTCAATATGAAAATACTATTGAAATCCTTATAATTTTAAAGCCTGGTCTAATAGTAAGAATATTCAAGCAAGCAAGCACAATTCTATATTGTTGAGCTTGTATTCTCATTGGACAATGGTTGAACAGCATAAGGAAAAAGAAGAGAATCAAGTACTGTTTAGTTCTAAAAGGGAATATCTCGATGATGAAATGAGTGGATGAATAATCTATGATCACCCTGAATAATCAATACACATAGTGAAGTCATCTTTAGTTCAATAACATTGTGCCTTGTTAATACCATTTGTATTGTTCTATTTAACTTAAATGACCTGTAGCTTATGTTTCAATTTTCATGTCATACCAGCCCAATATTTGTCCTACAGCCAATAATGCTTTCAAAACAAGCCAATTTTAAATGCCAGTGTAAATAACTTGTAACCTCAATTTTGAATGTTTAGTCTAACTATATAATAAGAATTCTAAATAATAAACAGAACTTTATTATGGACACAGAATTTTTGTAAAAATTATCAATTATATTGCATATGCTTAAAATGCAAAATTTACTAATTTTAAGTCCTTTGAAATTGGAACATTACATACATATATGAAATCTTCTCGAGAGGGCATTAAAATAGCAGTTACATAAATATGCCATTTAATAAAGATACCTTTGTTTTAAAGAGTCAAATAATATGATCTGTCACCCCTTTGTATTTGAAATTTACATTTTTTTTAGATTTCAATAAAAAACAAGCAATTATCATAGTATTGCAAGCAATCCATAAGTCCCCTACCGATAAGAGCCTAAGCAACATTCTGAAGGGCCATTGGCCATTCACTTATGTTCCTATTTTAAGTAAATTTTTTGAAAAAGTTCTTTAAAAGTGATCACAGGAAACAGTTTTTATGTACAGACAGACGGACTGAAGGTCACTCTAAAGTTATTTTTTAAACATCCCTGTTATCAAAATATAACATTTTTAAAATCCTATCATGATTGAAGAAGTTGGAGTAAAAATTACCAATTTCTCAAAAAAAAATGTAAGTTCAAAAGGGGCATAATTCTGGAAATAGTCTTGCTAGAGTATTGAACACTCACAAATGTTGAGTGATAATAAGAAACATTTATATGAAGTTTGAAGTAGATACATTCAGAAAAAGAAGTTATTAAAAAAAAAAACATTATGTTTTTTTCATGAAAATTTTAAGTTCAAGGGAGGTAATTCTGATAAATTTTGTGCTAGAGTTGTAAACCTTGTCACATATAATGTGGTTGATTACAAGCAACTTATATTTAAAGTTTGAAGAAAATACCTTAAGAAATAAAGAACTTATAGTGAAAAAACTTAAAAACTAGAATCAGAAATCTTGAAATTCAGTCTATTTGTTGCCATAGCAACCAGAATTTTCAACATAGGAAGATAAGAAAAGGATGTGCATAATTTCCATACTGCCATCTACTCATATGTCAAGTTTCATAAACATATTTTCAGTACTTTTTGTGTTATCACTGGATCCAGGTTATGTGAAAAATTTGCCATATTTTCAGTCTCTTTGTTGCCATAGCAACCAGAATTTTCAACATAAGAAGAAAAGAAAAAGACGTGCATAATCTCCATACTGCCATCTATCCATATATCAAGTTTCATAAAAATATTTTCAGTACTTATTGCGTTATTGCGGGATCCAGGTTATGTGTAAAATTTGCCATATTTTCAGTCTATTTGTTGCCATAGCAACCAGAATTTTCAACATAGGAAGAAATGAAAAAGACGTGCATAATCTCCATACTGCCATCTATCCATATATCAAGTTTCATTAAAATATTTTCAGTACTTTTTGTGTTATCGCGGGATCCAGTTTTGTGGACGGACGGACTGACGGACGGACAGACGGACGGACTGACGGACGGACGAACGGACGGACGGACAGACGGACGGAGGGTAAACCTAAAGTCCCCTCCGGTAAACCGGTAGGGGACTAATAAGGATATACAACATGTATGTATATTTCTTCCAAATAAAGATATCATACTATTGGGTTCTATTGGCTTATGGTGAAGGAATAAATGAATCAATAGAATATTTTTTTCATTTGGCAAATTCAAATTCAATTCTTAATTTACATGTAAATGAATTTGTGCTCTTTTTCCCAATTTCTTGTGGTTGTACTAGTACCACCTTATGCAGTTTTTACACTGAAAATTGTTCCATCTAATCAAATGACAACAATTGATCTAACACAATTTGTTCATTCTAAGATTTTGGCAAAATAACATCAATTACCAGTATTGTACACGCCTTTAACTAAACATGCCTTACAATCATCATATACACAATCCCTTTTTATCATCATGCATGGGCATGTCAAATATAACACATAATTCTATAAATTTATGCACCAAGTTAGATATATTTCATAAATAAATAATTAGAAATGTAATGCATTTTCAACAATGTCGATGATATTTTCTGCATTCTACATGAGGCAAACCTCTAGACTTTTTGGTTAGAATGACGATAATGTTTTTATCAGGGCTTCCATATGTTTCAAAATTTGAAAGTCAGAGACTGAAAATGTCTGACAATGGATGTCACATTATATAGGTAAAGAAGGAAAAACATTATATCTTGGAAGTCACAAGCCAAAATCAGGAGTAAATGGCACACAAAGTTTCCATTTATGGAAGCCCTGTTTTATGATATCATATGGTGTGTTTTTAGAAATTAGAGCTATTCTATATATAATGCATGGTATATAAAATTATCATTCTGTTTCTGGCCAGTGTAAAAATCATTAATAATAATGGAAGGATTAAAGATTTCAGGTACAGAGCAGGAGTGTAATAGCAAATTTAACAAATTAAACAATAAATGTAGTACTCATACCAACTCCAGCAACTTGGGTCAATAAGGTCACAGTGATTCCACTAGTGGAAGTTTGGGAGTCATGTACTCCTGATTTTGGCTTGTGACTTCCAAAAACAATAATGTTTTACCTAATTTTAACTATATAATGTGACTTCCAATGCCAGACATTTTCAGTTTCTTGACTTCCATATTTTGAAACTTAATGGAAGCCCTGATTTGGAGATTGGTAATCAAGCGTTAAATGGTAAAATTTTGATTCCTTTATTCCCACAAGAAGGATTCTGATCTACTTACCAACACAATTATCACATAGGCTACAATGTGAGGCTCTTGGTGGCCTGAATATTTTACATGTAAAGCAGTATTTCAGCTTGACCACTTGACCTTTTATCACCACCTCCTTAGTACGCGGAGGGGGTCGGTATGCCCCAGGAACTGAGCTGTTAGGAATATCTGAAAAATACACAAGGGTGTTATTAACTACACTTAAATGCCTATAAAATTATCAAAATTATAAGCATTCTATGAGCACCAACTGATACCAAGTTGCAATTGTGTTGACCAATAAAACATAAACATTTAACAGACTTTTTTTCTAACTGTATAATACAAACATGAAGTACCAACTACAAAGTCATCATTCTTATCAAACTCATGTAGCACAACAAAAACAGGGGGGAAAAAATTTTAATCTCAGTGAATGATTAAAATGACATTACATGCATGCTACATGTACCTACATATTTTAACCAATAATGAAGACTGAAGAGAAAAAGTACTTGTGATGAAAAGAAGGCAAAATAGTGGCTTCACACAAGTTACAATTTTCTTTTGGTCAATAAAACAGGTTCCTAGCAATGTTAGCAAAATATGTTTTCAACATTGGAAGGTTAGAAATATTATAAATTAAAAACAAGTAATAAATTTAATGACTTAACTAAATTTTAATAAAGTGTTGTACCAATTTGTCTCTCAATGTCAGCAGCTTCATCTGGTGTTGCCCTTGGAATTACTCCAGGATCACTGAAGCTTGTGCGAAATAATGTTGCCATGACAAAAATAAACAATGCCCCACCCACTGCTGGTATAGCTGGAGTCACATGCTCTGCTAAATATGGACAACTGAAATAGATAAATTATTCATATTATATAATTTTTATTATACATTATATATCAGAGTCAATTAGGTGCCCCATATAAGTGGTATATTTTGGAAACAATTAGGAATCATGTGAATTTATCATTACTCATTAACAATACAGTAACAATCATATCAATATTTTGTCATGTGTTTATAAAATACAAGATAAATGCATATAGGTTCTTTAACAAGAGGTTTATACAAATCAAAGAAAAAGTGCACTTTAAATCTTTTTCATTTTAAGCCTGAACTGCACATTTAAGAGTAAAAAAAAACTTTACTTTTACACTTCAAGTAACGAAGTTTGTTAATATTGATTCTATACCAGTAATTAAGATACATGTAAGTTTGATGGAGATCATTTCATTCGTTATTAAGATAGAGTAACACCCAAAAATAATTTCTGTTGTTTTATAAAGTTGTTTAAAAAGACCCAATGGTTAAAAAATAAATGACAGTATTTTTTACATATGTGATATAATATATTTCAAAACTGCCATCTCATCTTGCTTCTACACAGTGAAGAAAAAAAAAGACCTAAATGTCTAGCAAAAATCAGATCTAATTACCATGTATGTAAGTCACAGTAACATGCATATGTTGCATAATTATCAATTTAAGATTTACAAATATCAAGATTTGCTAAATTTCTGATTTCCTACTTATAATAATTTCTAAAATTTCATAATTATCCCATTGGAAAATTCATTGCGTAGAAGACTATTCAACTGTGTTTCAATGCAATGTTATTAAACATTTCAACTTTTTAGTAATAAAATATTTCATCACATGATTTAGCAAAGGATAGTCTATATTTCCATTGCTCAAATTTAGCAGAACTGACATAAATATCCTAATTGTCTATAAACTATATATCACTATCTGCTCAAGTGGACTTTTTTCAAGTAATCAAGTACTGAATATATTCTTTTTTGCAAAAGTGTATCATAATATAAACAATGTAATTTACTAATTATGTATTGTCTACATGTATACTAAAACAGCTTCTTAATCTTATGCAAAGAACACTAATATACATGTATAATTGACCTGTTCAGCTATAAATTTGAAAATGTGAACATAGTAAAAGAATTAATGTGTACATGTATGCCATCTTCTAGAAAGGTTTGAGTGTATGCACGCCCAAGAAATTTTTTTTTTGCTTGATGAGTTTTGACATAGTAATTTTAGTATACTAAATATGTTCAAGAGATAATTAAAAATTGCAGATAAACAAATAAGCTACTTTTATTTTGGGAAATTATTTTAGTATATCAAGCATTCAATGCAGTAAATACCAAATTGTGTGCTAACAATAGTCTAATACCTAAGATTAACATGTAAATACAATGCATATACATGTATATATATACATACTCATTACAGAAATGCTAATAGAAAATAATTTTTTTTTGTATTTTTTAAGTCACACACGTGACAGACACCGAAAAGGTCATATTTCCAACTTCACTGGTGGGCACCCCTTATGTTCACTATTTCAGGCACAAGCCGAAACCAGAATGATACCAACAACCTTCTATAAGTTAATTAGATAGTTTTCTTCCAATGACAGAATCCAAGGTCCCTGACAGGATGGGAACCAATGTAGTGTCTGTTACTGTGTGTTTGGTTTGTTTACCCACACCACCTAAAAAGATCCATATTGACAAGCATACAATGTACAAGTAGAACCCTCACTGGTGACTGGCAAGCTATTCAAGGTAAGCAATCTTAGCCACTTGGCCTTGGACGCCCCAATTCAAACAAATGACTGCCAATAAAAGAGGAAGAGTGATGTTCCAATAGAGCACCGGACACCTAATCTAAGGCTGTGGGTTCACCAGAGGTGATAATTATTCTCTTTAAGCTTCCTTGTTAGACACTGTAGTGATTACACATTAGCACCATTTTATCCAATAATCTATAGGTTTATTTAGTCCTGTACCTTTGTATGCACAGTGACAGGCTTTCGGCTTGTATGAACTATGCAAAGATGTTAAAATTATCATACAATAATGATAATCAGGAACAAAATTACTAATCATGTCATTCTGTAAAAAACCTTACTGAAAATTAAGAAAAAGCGACGTATTTTAAACTTGTGTTGCAAGAGTTGCTCCTTAGATTTTCTACCAAAAAGAAAACAATATAAAATAAATAAACAAATAAAATTCCCCCTCCTATTGCATTTTTACCCCTCCAAAGGGCACCAACCTCCTTCCCCCAAAAGTGAAAAAAAACACTGGCCTCTCTTTTCACTTTGAACACTCGATGATAATTATTGATCCAAAAAGTTGTGATTGTTCCGTATTGGAATACCCCGCCTGTTATCATTGAGTTACATTAAAAATGGGGGCGCCCAACTAGAACTGACTTAATTTCATTGCTATATTGAGCCGCGACACAACAAAACCAACATAAAATGTGTTTGGGACCAGCATGGATTCAGACCAGCCTGCGCATCCGCGCAGCCTGATCAGGATCCATGCTGTTCGCTTACAGACCCTATAACAAGTAAAGAAACTGAAAGCGAACAGCATGGATCCTGATCAGACTGTGCGGATGCACAGGCTGGTCTGGATCCATGCTGGTCGCAAACCCATTATGTTGGTTTTGTCGTGACGCGGCTCAATTATATTCTTTGTTCTTTTATTTGATTTCCTTTTAAATATACATGTGTAGTCTATAGCCAGGTTGAATTCCCAGTATTAAACTATTATTTTCATATTCAACCTCACTGTTTTATCTATAGATGCTTTTTCATTTACTTCTGTTTTAAATGTATGTCTGAACTAACTCCTCCAGGGTTATTCATGTTTGTTGTTGACATGGTAAAAGTTAACATATTCTAACAGAATTTTACAATTTAAGACTCTTTAATTAACCAACAAATATTAATCATTATTATTTTATAAATGTGTATTTACTGTACATATTAATGTCTTTGCAAAAGACAATTAATATACATTGTGTGTAATTGCATAGCATATTATGCAGATCTTACTTATAGACTGATGACTTATTTCAAGGCCATTTCGAAAGAATTGAAACTAAAATTGGCTTTGTATGAAAACGCAGTCATTCTTAATTTAAATGCCTGTATGTTTATGATTTTATTAATTATGGAGGTCTGAACTGAATTATATAATACATGCTTCAGGCATTAGGCATACAGTACAGCTCGCGCGGAATGTACATTTTTTATGCTTCCTCCGCGATCGACGTTTTAAGCAAACTCCTTAATCCACCGCGTTTTTCTGAGCGTAATCGCGGAGAAACAACCTGGACCACAATCGCGGAGTTTTAGAGAGTGTAAAGGTATTACCGGGGAGATTCTCCAAGAAAATCCACGATTTATAAGTTGATATTATTATTTTAAAAAATTATCCCTTTTCATTAAAAGTAATTTTCATTTTTCATTAAAAAAACTACATTTGTAATTATCTAAATTGTTATTTTATTTTTGTTTTGAAAATTTGTAGGTCCACTTGATTAATCGATCGTAGTATTTCTTGTGAACAATCTTCTTGAAACACCGTACCGCTGAATCAGGTCTACATCGTATTTTGTTTTTATACTTTATTTGGCATTTTTTGTTGCTGTTTTTAGGACAAGGATACTGTAGGTGTATATAAGTTTTTTTATGTTTTTGAAGGGCATTGGAAATGTTGGCATATGTTGGAAATAGGCCTCGGAGCTAGATATACATGTACTGTAGACATATCCGTTATTTTAATCACCCGTAAATGCAGAGATTTTTATTACAGATAGCTCTGTGGTAAATGTGTCAACATGAAAAAACTATAACAACCCTATTTATTATTTTGTAAAGAAATAAGATCAACAGTTTTGAAAATTTGACGTTGTACATGTAATACTACACCCTATATTGTTTTATATTTTACATGCATGTTTTTTTTTAAAAATACGTCGGTCTCCATGCTTTGCTCATGACTTCACATATTTAATTTGGTCAACAAACACAAATTATAAAGTTCTTTTTCTTTAAGATTTTAAAGTTTATAAGACATTGGTTACCTGTTTATATACATGTAGTTCTTGACCTATACGTTTCCCAACGCGTACACGATGTCTATTTCAAATGTCCACAAATTTGTACAACAAAACTAGTACGTCCTCACTGATAATTTTATGTGTCAACAGCGAAAATTATAATGTCTTCACCTTTTACAATTCTCTATAATAATTTACGATAAAATATATCTGTGTTTTCAATAAATAAGATTGAACGTCCTTTTTTCTCATTTAGTGTATAATGATATTGGTTTCAAAATACTTTTTATTCTATCAATCATTTATAATCATTAACGTTTTTTTTTCAGCAAGATGACCATGCATGGAAGATTTCAAGAGTTTCCAGAGACGATGTGCCTGATCTAAATAACTTCTTACTTGAAGTATAACTAATACTAATAATATTTGTTCTACAAAGGTTGACAAATAAAAGAAGTGAACAAAGAATATTATGAACGTTATACTGTGTATCATTGTTCTTTGCCTCCCCCCCTTTTTTTTAAAGCCGGCAAACATACATGTACATGGATATGACGCTTTACAGAAGGTGGGTATGTAATCACATACGGAGACATTAAGAACTATCCAACAGTAAGTCTCCTCATGGTAGAGGAACATATTTATTCAATATTCAACATTTGCATAGATGATATATTTGGTAAGTGAACATTTTTTGAGTATGTTGTTTGATGTCAACGCCAATGACTGAGCGCCGTTTGCACATACTTATCTTTTTGCTCAGATGTGCACATGCTTGTCAAAAGTTGTTTGTTATAATTCTTTTTTTGTAATGAGGATACATTGTGCCTTTTGATAAGGACCATCCGACAAATCCTAAGTTTTATCATTCAGAAAGTCTGTCTTGACGCCTTCAAAGCTTACAGTACATATCTTCCGAAGATCGACGCAGCCTTAATCCGTGAAATTTCTCCACCGAACTTCATATAATATGTAGATAATCTCAATCCAAAAGTACAAGATTAAGGAAAAGAAAAGGGAAGAGAATGTGAAGTTGAACTCTTAAGGAGAATACAACTCGCTTCTTTTTCTGAACTATTAAAACTGCTAAGGTCCTGAAATGAAAACAAATAGAGTTAGAAATTATAATTATTACAAACACGAGTGTACAATCTATTTTCAAAGATGACTCGTTAGAAATAAAATGATGGGAAGAGACGATGGATCTAAAGATAAACATGTATATAAAAGTATTGAATTTGATGATACACAAAAACAATTAGGCCTAACATTAAAACCCGTACACAGTTACTACAAGAACAACAACAAACAATCACTTTTACAAAAGTTTAGATCTTCTGTTAACATGAATTGTTTTGAAATAAATTCGTTGAAAGACAACGCATAATAGGTGTCTCATAAAATTATGAACAAGTCTGCATTCATCAAGTTTAAATAATATACATATGCATATGATATAATATACGCTCATCTCTATTATTATGTCATAGGTATAAATATAAACACGTGTGCAATGGTCCGGAATACCGGCCAGGTAACAGATAATATCCTTGCTGAAATCGAAAGTAGATCCACAACATACATTTACAAGAAACAATTTCTTTTATTTTGATCATTTTTATGAATTTTATTTGCACCAATTGAAAGAAAGTCACGGAGAATCGCGGAGGACTGAAATACACCGTTTTTTAAGTAAAATACCGACGCTTTCGGCGAATTTCTGTCTCCGCGACACCTCCGAAAATTGCGGAGTTTTATGGAGTTTCTCGGCGATTTTCCTCCCAAGTTCCGCGGAGGGAAAAGGAAAAAAGTACATTCCGCGCGAGCTGTACTGTACATCATACGTAGCATGTGCCCTTTTTCATAGACTATCTATCTTCATTTACTATAAATGAAATATATATCCAACATGAAAAAATACCTCAAAATAAGGATGTCAACTATGGATCTTCCAAATAATAAAATCTATAAAATTATGGATGGTACATTAATGATTAATTTACAGACTGTTGATTAATTATAATAATATTTACTTTCATATTATTATTATTTATTATTATTAATATTAATTTCGTTAAATCCTTGTACTTTTAAAGTCCATGTTAAATATCTTAAGTTGTCAACAAAATTAAATAAATATAGATCTATATACTGAAAGTTCATGAGATAGATCAAAATCTATCAAATTGAAAATACACAAAATACTCACTCAAATCCAAAGAAAAGTCCACATGTTGCAATTATCAATGTACAAGTGAAATAGAAGATTCCATTCTGACGTGCCATCATGATCCTTCCATTACAGCAAAATTTATTTTTACCAGGAAACACTTCCCACTTTCTCACTTTTTTGCCCATCTTCCCCTCCACTTTAGATGGGGAGTCTGAAGACACTGGTTGGTAACATTTGTCTTTTTTCATTCCAAATTTACACACCGGATAACAGACTGTTTCTTTAGAATATTATATATGTGAAATTATACAATATTTTACTAGCTTTCAAGTCATATCTATAACTAACCACTCTTTAAACAAATAAATTTCTTTTTTTCTGAAATTTATTATTTGTTGCCATTCACATAATTAATGCGCATGCGCATATTTACTTCCGTAAACGGACTTATTTTTCAATAAAATTGTAAAAAACACATTGATATACTATTCAATGTTTCTGTTTTACGTAAATAAATTGTTGAAAAAGATTATAAGTAACTTATTAAATAAATATAAGATAAGAACTGTTTACATTTCATATGACCTTGACCATGTAAACAAAATGGCAGCCCCCATGGAAAAAGGAGAGCTGAAAACAGAAACACTGACAAACATGTCAAATGGTTCTGATGAAAAACAAGCTGACCTTAGCGCAAATAGGAGAAATGGTAGCTTCATAGATTTATAGCAGTTTTATTACATGTCAATGGCGTTATAGTCAGGCAACCTGCATTGAATTGCTGAATGAAAATTATCAAAGTGCTTGAAACACTACGAACTGATGAAAAGGTCTAAAAGATTGTGCTAAGATTCAGATAACTTGTATTTTAACAACAAAGGCCCATTGGAATGTAGGAATACTTAATTAAATCAAGCTACATGTACCCTCATTTGTTAAGATTTGAGAATTTTTTTTTAAATGTGTCTCTTTTTTTTTTTTTTTTTTTTTTTTTTTTTTTTTTTCAAAAGATAATTTGTTTTTAAAAGGCCTACTGTAGGCCTAAAGTTATATAGTATAATTGTATACTGGCATAACAGAGCAGTTCAAGTACAAAAATCGCAGTTACTTAATAATTATTTTTTATTACGCTCACCAAATAATTTAGTCCTAATTATAAGACCTATACGTAACCTATTTCATATTTATCATTCATTAATCTGATATTTTACATTTTTCATTTTCCATGTTACGTTAGGTCTTAACAGATCTTTGCAAAATCGTGTAGCAAAAAAATTGACATTAGACATCGATTTAGATCTAATGAATTTAAACAATGAAAACAGCGTGTATTCACATTAATTTTGACCCATTATGAACAAAACTAAAAAATAAATACCTTTTTACAAAATAATTGAACTGTCACATCCGAAAAGTCATGATTAAATCCTCTCATTTAATTAAATTCCTTGTACAGCCAATATACAAATGGCCGCCATACAGTGCGCGAAATCTGATTGGCTAATTCAAATGCAAGCGTTTAAATGAGTCCAGAAGTTTCTAACGGAACATTTTTTCAACGAAATAATTGCCCATGCACCGTCAGTGTGTTCGAATATATTTTTCCGTTCAAAAAATTGGAATCAATCTGTAAAACGCTTTACTTAACCAGTATGGCCGATGAGCGAAATAGACTGATATGTATATTTTATTTTTAATTGATAAGTACATTGTTTGAAAGTTTTTGTTAATGATAGACCATGCATTTGAAAGAACAGAAGATAAGCTCTTGAATAAAGCTTGAAAGGCAAGTCAACAGACATTTTTTTAAATTTTCAAAATGCTACGCGTTTTTGAGCAATAACTATTAGACGTCAGGATTGACCAACATAAAACTATAACAAGCCTGTAACGTCTAATCTATTGGACTACAAATAATTGAATGTTACATATCAACATTCGGCTCGTAACACAAATTTTGGAAATTCCATTATGCTCTAAAATAGAATAACCCTTAGTTATGAGGCCTGATATAGGGTACTGAAATTATCCATTATTTTGTATGAAGAGAAGTAGTTCACGTAAATAGAATATAACTCCATTATAATTATACAATGTCAGACATATTTTTCATTTATAATTGTTGAAGAGACCATTTTCCCAGAGGTACATAAATAGATGTAATTCAAGAAAAAGAGCGTAGACTAATCACTGGTATCTATTACCGTTGTTCCAACGCATTCCCATACAATTACATGCTTGTAATGCATGACATTTTACTCATTAAAGCCAGAAAATGATTTAATATAGTAATAAAGGTAAAAATTCTGATAATTTAACACGTTTTCATCACATTGCTTTATATTTTGTCTTGTGCATACTTCTGCTTGATTTGATATCAATTTTTAAAGAATGCAAGTAAAAATCAAGCGTTTAAACAAAAAATACGGGTACTACTTCTGTACAGGAAGTGCTAGCATGCCAGTAAATGCATCATGAAATTTCAATTTATAAGGGAGCCTGGTCTTAGCCTAGTCTAGGACCTTGGGAGTCCTTTTTCATATACCCCCACCACATAAATGTAGGGGGAGGGGGTGCTATACTCATATGGTCAGTTATCATCAGAACACCATTGAATACATGTATTTAAAAATTTTATTCTAACTACAAAAGCATATGTTTACATGTCAATTTTAGATATTAAACGGATATCAAAGAGACAAGTATGCACTGAATCAAACCCATGTGACTAGAGAGAATGAGAGAGCATATCGTATTACACAACAGGGGCTATACTGGAATCACAGTCCTGCATGATCCTTCCATTTTTTAAAATCCTTTATGGTTACCCCTTGAAGGATTGACTGATATGTTCACCTCAATATGACTGTTGGGGTTATTGTTGTCCAGAATACTACTTGTTTTATAAGGCCCACCCCTCAGAAGTATACCCGATGTACCCAGATACTAAAAAAACTGCTTAATGGTACCCAGAAATACTTTTTGTTGCCTTGTATTATTCTAAATAAACCCTAGATTTTATTGCATTATGTTTAATGTTTAGTAGTGTTTAAAAAAATAAACATGTCTTCAGAACTAATGTCAGACAACTTTATGCCCACTCTAAAAATCACATCCATTGAATGATAGTCTCTTCAACCTTGGCTCAAAATGTTCACCTCATCAAGACATTGTTCAGAATCCATGCCATCCATGTGTCTGGTTAAGGTCAATGTCACACCTGAATGTCAAATAATAGACAATATTGTGTTCTGCTCTATAGATCCTTTACCCAGGAATGTCAGAAGGATTTATCTGGCCCCAATAAAGGAATGTATAAATTTGTTTGTTCATACTATCATGTTTTCACTTACAATACAGTTGAAACACAGCTATTTTTTTTTAAATTCTTTTTCTTTTTGTCTAAATATTTATATATAAGGTAGTTTTATTATGTAAAAACTGACTTGACATGTCCCCAACTTTAGATATATGAAACTCTTTTTAGGTACCTAATTAAAGGTAAAAAACTTTTAATCTATCAAGTTTGTTATAAAATCTTTGAGGTTGTCGAAACAGGACTTATAAATTGATTATTTAAATTAATGATTCATTGAGATTTTATATTTGATCGTGTGTTTGCTTGCAAGCTATAATTGACTATAATCTGTTGATAGTTAGGGCCATCCTTAAAAAAATGTTTGTTTGCAGTAACGCGACCGACTCACAAAATTTGCCCCTACTCAAAATTTTTTTTCATGGTCTGAATAAATTTTTTTTTTTGAATCAGAAAATTATGCCTTGTGCTTTGTTTTCGTTCTTGTAAAGGTTAATAGAAGAAATAAAATGTAGGTCTTATTAAATTAGAATTCAGTTATCAATTTATTAATTGTTACCAGATTATAAAAGCATATATTGTCCAGCATTTTGAAATTCCATGCTTATTTGGGAGAACAGTTCAATAAAAAAAAAAACAGAAAAAAAAAAGATAATCGTCCTACCTACCCACCTTGAAAATTCTGGGCCGGGTTACTGCAAACAAACATTTTTTTAAGGATGGCCTAGCAAAAATTATAATCATTAATAAAATATTATTTTTGCAGCACTGTAAAAATTATAAATAAAAATAAAATATTATTTTTGCAGCACTGATGTTTAGTGCAGCTGGTCTGTCAGTCTTGTTTGGTTTTGGATTGTCATTGTATAATGCCAGGAGAAGAGAACCAAATTTATTTAAGAAGGTAGTTTATTTCTTTTATTCATTATTGTACAATTAATTGTAATTTAATAAATATACACACATTGTATCATAGTTTATCCTCAGTGTGTTATCTGGAGTGCAAGTGTTAGTTACTCACACTCAAATTACTGTATTGTCTGTCGGAGAAAAAAATAGAACATGGTCATTGATTAGTTACATTTTTCTTTGGGTTTACATATTGTGATAACAAAATGAAAGTTGTCCATAGGACACAGATGCCCCCACACTGACTTACAGCAGGACAGTTTTACAGAGGGACAGACAAAGGAAATTTTACATGACTCCCCTACCCCTAAGTGAGGACTGCAACCAACCCTCCCCACCTTTAGGGGCACAACTATACATGCTGACCAACAATTTTGTAAAGTTTCATAACTTTAGACACAAAGTGTAAATTGCGAATTTTACTAAGTCAAGGGCAATAACTCAACAAATACTGAATAAATGCATAATCAACCCTAAGTGCAAAACAACACATGCTGACCAACATTTCAGTTAAGTTTCATGACCCCTAGTTCAAATACTTTTTGGGCCACTCGTGAAACAAGTTGAAATTTCAAATTTTAACTAAATCTAGGGCAATAACTCTACAAATAATGAATAAATCCACAAGCAAAACCCCAGGTGCACAACTTCATATGCTGAGCAACTTTCCTGTAAAGTTTCATGACTCTATGTCAAAAACTTTTTGGGCTGTGCATGACACAAATTGAAAATTGCAAATTTTTACTTAGTCAAGTGCAATAACTCTGACAAAACTAAATTAAACCATAGGTGCACAACTTGAAATGATCAACACTCCTGTAAAGTTTGTTGAGTCTAGCTCAAACTCTTTTAGAACTCTTTTTGGAATGCACATAGGCACTGACGGACAGACAAAAGCAAATCTAAATGCCCCCCCCTCCAAAGTGTGGGGGCATAAAAGTCATATCCATATGCTCATACACTGGTCCATTTTTTTCTTGGGTTTTCATATTGTGACCACAGTGGAAAAGTTTTTTGCCTATGATAAAACAGAGAAAGAATATCAAAACACTTTGCATAATGTATCCTACTTTTATTACAATATACAATTACACATGTAATTTTATAATGTATTAAACCACTTAAGACGAAAAATGAGCTATAAACTACAATTCCAAATGTGAATAATAAAAAAGCTTTAACTTCTAGGAATGGATTTGAGAGTGTTTCAATAAGTTTATAGCATCAAACATAATCATACTAAAATACATTTTGTATAAACTAAACTAACTTCGAAAAATAATGTTTGATTATGCTGGTTTCAGTACGTACATAATGTACCATGATGGGTTGTTACCATGGTGATTGATATGAATTCTGTGCAATAATTAATGTACAAATAACTGCAAGCTTCTCTACATAAATTATCAAGCAATATAGACAAAGGCAAATGGTACTTTTAACTATTGCCACACTAAATATTTTAAATTAACTTGCAACTTAAGATCTTTCAACTTGGACAAAATCAGTCATCAATTTTAAGGAAATATTAAAGCAGGACACCTCCAGATTTAGCAGCATGCCTCCAGATTCATGCTAATTTTTATGAAAATTAAAAAATAAAATATTGTGAAGTGAGTAAAGAGAACAATTTTCACATTGCAAACAACACTAGTCTTGTAAATTACCAAAAAGAGCTCAAAATATGCAAAAATTGCCCTTACTGCTTTAGTAGCACAGTTGAAATATGGTGAAAAATACTTCAAAATATTTTAGTTCATCTGGAGGTGTGCAGCTTTAAAATGTGCACTGAGTGCAGATTATGATACAAGGAGGTGACTCAAAATAGTTCAAGAAAAACAAACTCAACTTAAAAGAGCTGAGATTTTTTTAAAAAGTAAAAAGATTCAAGATAAAAGTAATAACTTCCATGTTATGTTCATTTTATGACTGATTTAAAGTGATTTTGCAGTATTTTTCACCATATTTCTACTGCCTTAAAAAATAGGCTACAAAAACTCATAAAAGCATGTTGTTAAAGGAGTTATAGTTGCATTGTTTTCATTATATATTTCTGACAGGTGAATGCTGATGGGATATCACCAGAGGAAGGAACGGTGTTAGCAACTAAAGCTCTAGCAGTGGCAACAGTATTGTCTGTCTCATCATTTGGTCTCATGATTGTTGGTGTCTTTAAGCTGATGGGTGTTAATAATGTAAGTACATAGTACACACCTATTAAAGTGGCTTAATTAATCCTTTATGGCATTTTGTATAATGTGGGCTATCTGGTGGCAATAAATGAAGGGAATCAAGAGGATGTCTATTGTGTGTATGTTTAAAATAAACAGACAAGCCACACAAACACGAACATTCAGTAATTATTTATTGCATATGTTTCAGCATTATGCCTTCATCAGTGTAAAACATAATAAAATAACAGATGTTAAGGGGGACTTATATTTGTGATAAATGATGTGGGAAGACTTGAGTTAATATTTTGACCATACTTTGCTTTCCTGGATGTTCAGATACAAAAAATATGCTTATTACATATCATTTCAAAAGATTTAAGTATTTTTCTGAAGGCTGAATTGTTTAATACTTCACATAAATTAAAATGATAATACTTGTGTTGTCAGATATTGACACAGTATATGTTTTTTATGAAAGTGTGTAAAGTCACTGATGGAGACAATTGGGAATCATGCAGTAAGGATTAGATTAAGATATAATACTTCTTTCAATTAGTTTGAATAACAATAGTGTTATTAGATATAAGGGCAATCCCATTCACATTGACATTAACAGACACTTGGTTAAGGTTATGCATCCATGTTCATTTAGCGTTAAGGGAATTCAATTAAACTTTGCAACCGCCTTGAGCCATACTTAGGTGATTTTGTAAGACCATAACTTGAACAGCGGAATATTCATTGTTTTAAAAATTGACAAAACACTTTGGAGTATTTTGAAACTAAGCACATTTGTTTTTGATTATTGATAGGTGATATTTCATGACCCATAGCTTGAACAGTGATGAATCTTTTCTCATAATCACAAGTATTCACTAGAAACTTTACACACCTCATGTCTTCAACATCATTATTACAGGTCACTTACCAAGGCATGATTATTACAGGTCACTTACCGGGGCCTTTAATTCTAACATGAGTTATTATGAATTATTGGTCTTTATGAACTCATAGACTTTGTGCATGGTTTTCCATCTCAGATTTGAAGGTAGTTAAACTTAAGTGTTTCTAAAAAGAATGAAAGGCATCAGCCTGATACTTTGTTATGTTGTAATGTCACAATAAGAACAAGGAAGGTAACTAACTCTTACCTGCATAATTTTGAAGCCTCTTTTCTTCTCTTTTTTTCTTTATTCTGCAGCATAACCAAAACAATTTAATAGGTATTTATAAATTGAAATTTTATATGTGGATAAATTTAATTTGAGAAAGTACAGAGCTCTCCTCTTGGTAATTTTGAAGTTACTGCCTTTTTTTACTTTTCTAAATGTATATTCTTTTAATTTTTCATTTCAGTTTCACGAGTTTCATGCCAAATTGAGAGAATATTTTCCCAAGAAAGAATCAAGGGGAAGAGTTGATTTTAAAAACCTTAGGGACTTAGCTGATTATTTAATTAGTGAAGACAGAAAAGCTGAGTTAGCAAAAAAGAAAGAGGCGAAAGACCAGTCTTGATTATAACTGATTGTTGAATAAAACTTGGTGCAGATGCAATACAGTTCCATGTGTATAACTATAAAAGTGGAAGATCAGAGATGGTTGCCATGGAAATTTGTCACATCATGAAGGGATTGCATTGTCTTGTCTTGTCTTGTCTTGAGACTGCATGTTTTTTGGCAATTGCAAATGATTGCAGAAAAGCAGTGAGATTCTAGAAGAGTGCTGTTTGGTATTCAAGTCTATAAACAGTGCTGATAAAAGTTTTACAGGCTTGCTCAGTATGCCATAGGGGTTTAATAAGTGAACTGTGAACATGGACTTCAAACTTTCTCAGTCAAAATATTTAGTAAACACACTATGTCTTAAAATGTTTTATATTTACAATGAAACAGTTTTATGCTTAATTTCACAAACAAAAACTTCTTGGATTATTCAGAATTATCTAGCTTAGTCAGTATGTCCTAAAATTATATCTTAACTTTTTTATGATATTGCAAATTTCATTTTAATATAGTTAGTGGCTTTTACTTAAAACATTATGTTACAATATTTATTTGAGTGCAGGGTTTTTAACCAAACAGATCTTATTATTACACAATGTAGAGAAAAATGCACCCTTAATAATGATGCATACTCACATGATTTTATCTGTAAATGCCTTTTCTCCCCTTAATGCATACCTGTATGTTATGCAATTATGAAATTTGATACGTGAACACTTCTTTATGAGTTCTACCTGCCACACCCATTTTTATTTGATCAAAGTTCAAAACATATAACTGGCCACTGAATCAAACTGCATTGACCTTGAACTTTCAAACTTTGTGTGTTGATGAACCTTCATGAATCTTACGAGCAATACCAAGGGCACAATGACCTTTGTTGACATTATTAGTTTAAGTTTTATTTCACGGTGAATTGAAATCTAATATGTAAATGTATTCAAATGAGTTATGCCTGCCTCACCTATTTCTGGGTCAAATGGCCAAGGTTAATATAACGTTTAATTTAGATTATCTATATAGATGTATGTATGTATCTAGAAAATATTCAGTTTATCATCAAGCTGTGAGAAAAGTCATTGGTCCTTGGACAGATGTTGTATTTCTTAGTAAGTAAGACCATGTTCTGAGCTGTTTCAAAGCTACATTGTGCAATATCCATATAATGGTAGCAGATATTCTTGTTATTGGAGGTTCATACTTTTTACTGAAAATAAAACGAAATATATATTAATGTTTAATTATCTGTGATAAAGAAAAAAATAATAAACAAATTAAAATTGTCATCACTGTTTGTTCTTTTTTAAGTAAATATTTTTAAGTGAAATACAGTCTTGGTTTGTTAAAAGTAAACATAGTTCTGCAATCAATATGCTCAATTTGACTAAAAACCACATTACAGGTTAAAGCAGCCACCTCCAGATTTATGATTTTTTATGCCCCCGCCATGTAATGGCCGGGGCATATAGTGTTACCCTGTTCCGTCATTCCGTCCTTCCGTCCTTCCGTCCTTCCATCCTTCCGTCCTTCCGTCATTCTGTCATTCCGTCATCATCAGTTTCCGTTCATTATCTTAAGAACGGTTGCACACATTCAACTCAAATTTGACATATGGATATGTCATGAGAAAATACAGGTCAAGTTCGAATTTGGTCATGGTTCGATGATTTTTGGCAGAGTTATGCCCCTTTTACTTTGAAAATAATATGAAATTTCAGTTTCCGTTCATTATCTCCCCAACGGTACAACACATTCAACTCAAACTTGACATATGGATATGTCATGAGAAAATACAGGTCAAGTTCGAATTTGGTCATGGTTCGATGATTTTTGGCAGAGTTATGCCCCTTTTACTTTGTAAATAATATAAAATTTTCAGTTTCCGTTCATTATCTCCCCAATGGTACAACACATTCAACTCAAACTTGACATATGGATATGTCATGAGAAAATACAGGTCAAGATCAAATTTGGTCATGGTTCGGTGATTTTTGGCAGAGTTATGCCCCTTTTACTTTGAAAATAATATGAAATTTTCAGTTTCCGTTTATTGTCTCCCCAATGGTACAACACATTCAACTCAAATTTGACATATGGATATGTTTTTGGAATGCCCAGGCCAAGTTCGAATTTGGTCATGGTTCAATGATTTTTGGCAGAATAATGCCCCTTTCACTTTGAAAATAATATGAAATTTACAGTTTCTGTTCATTATTTACCCAACAGTGTTACATATTCAACTTAATTTTGACATATGGATATGTCAAAGGAATGGGCAGGTCAAGTTGGAATTTGGTCATGGTTTGATGATTTTTTGGCAGAGTTATGTCCCTTTCTTTTTGAAAATAATATAGATACATCTAAGGAATAAGCAGTTTAAGTTTGAATTTGGTTGTGGTTCAATGATTATAGACAAACTTATCTTTCCGGAATGTTGGAAAAATTTTGAACTTTCAGTTTCAGCACTCATACTTTTAGCCATTATTTTGGCTACAAATATGCAATATGCTATTTTTAAAAGGTTAAGACTGAATAATTTCAGTGCCTTGAACATTGTATGAAAATGGTTAGTGTTAACATTGAAAAGTTTTGAGGGCTTTGAACTTAAAATGAAAAAAATAATTAATGCACCATCTGAAATTTTGGCTGCATGCGGGGGCATCCGTGGCATGATGACACATTTCTAGTTTCATGAAAATTTTGAAAATTAAATTAAATTTATAATATTAGATAGTAATCAAAAGGAAGCAATTTACACATTATAACTGGCACTTACAACCCACATTAATTACAAAAAGAGGTCAAAATATGCAAGAAATGCCCTTATTTAGTAACACAGTAGAACTATAGTAACACAGTAGAACTATAGTTACAAAGTTAATGAAAAATTCACAATTAATCGCTCAAAACATGTAAATTATTACTAGAATTTCTACTTTTCCTGAAATATTAGTACATTTTTCACAAGTTTGATTTATTGAACTATTTTCGCTCATCTGGAGGCATGCTGCTTTAAGTGTGGGCAATGTAAGGGTGGCAGGGGGAGGGGGGCGTAGGCTGTGCCAATGGAAGACTGTCCTTGAGAAGATTGAGAATTTATATTAGTCATTATATAGCTCAACCTCTAGCTCAATATGTGAGCAAGTCAGGGGGCTCTCCCGAATGGGGTAAGATGGCCTATGGGAATGAGTCATTTGCATGTAGTCCTAAATACCCAAATATATAAAGTCAAGACTTCAAAGCTTTTTTAATATAAAGACACATTTTCCATTATACGTTCGACCAACATGTGTGTCTGACTTGAGAGTGACGATATGAAAGGCAGGCCCTTTGCTGACATAGAAGCCCTTTTCAGGGCTACCTTCTTACCATGTTGTGTAAGGTTACTTTACATTAAAGTTCTCATTGGCTGCCAGACAGCGACCTACTTTTAACTCTAAATTCAGTATAAAAGTATTATCTGGTTAATAATACGTGGAAATAGCATTGAGGTAAATTATCAGGACTTTGTGCTTCAAAATTCCTTTCACGACAGTGAAATCTGCTTTTTATGTTCTTGCGGGCGAATGGACCCTCATTTAGCAATGACTACAGACTGACAGTTTGAGTCATGAAGTAAACTATCTTGCCTAACAATGGATGTATTAGTTTAAGTATTTTGACGAGTATCTCACCATGTTAACTTTTATAGTAATATGTAGCGGATAACGACCAAACTCGCCATAAAAATAGCTGCAATTTTGTGGAATCTTTAACTCCAAATAATCTCCGCAAAAAATGAATATGTTCTTATTCTATATATTTAGCGTCATGCATTCCCCTTATATCAAATCAGTAGTTCTGTATTTAAAAAAGAACGTTTTTAAAATGAGATCAATCACCTTGAGCGATTCTGTTTTGAGTTTTAACCCTTTACCTCATATATACGCGAAACAACGCATTTTCGACCCCCCCCCCCCCCCTTTCTAAGCCTGAAATAGTGAAAACATGTCCTATTTGGGCCCCAAACACATGTTTTCGTTTGAGAAATGTTGCTTAAAAAAGTGAGCACTTTTTCGACGCCGCCCTTCATCCAAAAGATACATCAGGGGGTTGCCAGAAGGGGGATGTGCCCCCTTCTGTTTGGGGGGTTTGAAGGGGGGCGGAGTGCCCCTCATCGCCAAGAAAATTTTGGACTTATGAGAGGCTTAAAATGACCCCAGGTCGATCATAAGGTAACGTGTAACCAACACTGAAAAGCCTTTGACTCTATCTCAATCCCTTGAGAAGTTGCAGCACTTTGAAATAAATTTTGATGGAAAAAATCAAGGCAAAATAGTGATTTTTGGCAATTTTGAGATGTCCCCTCGTTGCCATGGTAACAGGAAATTTAAGACTGAGCATGTCGTTACAAAGGCAATGGTCCAGTCAACATTTGTGCCAAGTTTGATTAGTATTAAAGCATTTTTCATAGTTTCATAGCAGATTGAACTTGTAAGAGGATACTTTTCAGTGAAAATGGCCATTTTTCACAATATATGTTCATGGGGGAAAGGGTTAAAAGAAAGTTGTTCAAAGGTATTTGAATGAATCTACAAGTACATTTGGTGTCCGTCCTGTAAATATAAAAACTATGTTCAGTATACCTGCTTTTTAAAACAAAACAAAATTAATGCTTTTGTTTTAAACGTATTTATTATCAAACCCTATGTCAATATCCGTTAACATTGCCTGTAAAGATTTCGTAGATTTGCAGGTGAGGTCGCATGCAAATGAAATGAGAAAAAGTTCGTTAATTGTAAAATACTTTCTTAGTCTATGTTAATACTGTCTCAAAGATCCTTGACGAAGAACATCATCAGAGATGAGCTCGGATATTCCCGTGTTGGCCAAGCATGTGAGGATAAGATAGTCAGAATATACTCTATGCCTTATACATGATTTGGCATTCGAGTACATTGATTTTATTGCTTGACAAAAATCGTGTGAAATAAGCTTTTGCCATAAAAACGACCTGAAGCATTTTTCACAATCATTTAAAAATACAATATAATTAATTACCAGAATTTAGAACGTTTGATATAACTGTGTGAAAAAAAAATAAAAATACAGACACAGATATCAAATTGTTCATTCCATTGTGTTTGTGCTGACGGTAATTTCTTGCATAGCAGACTGGCGTTTCCGTGAGTTTTACCCATGCCAGAAATTTCATCTGGCATGGGGGGTGCCAGATGAGTCGCGTGCCAAACAACAACGTCATTTTAGCGCACTTTATGAATGAACCGCGTTTAAATGACGTCGTTTTAGAAGGGAAATATGTGCTTAGGGTGACGTCATTTCGCCGTTGTTATTTAAGTTGTAAGTTCATACGCTATTGTAAGAAAATAGTTATGGATGAAATGACTTTAATTTCCATGAACATATATCATATTGATGTAAACCATTTTAGATATGAAATAATATGACAGAATATGCAAGAAAAAATATCTAACATATGTTTGCGGTTCAGACCGGAATATCCGTCCCTCGGGAACCCGCCCATGGGCGGTAACTCGGCAAGCCTCGTTACCGCCCAATGGGCGGGTCCCCTCGGGACGGATATTCCGGTCCGAACCGCAACATATGACAGGCGTTGCGGTTCGGACCGGAATATCCGTCCCGAGGGGACCCGCCCATGGGCGGGTTCCCGAGGGACGGATATTCCGGTCCGAACCACAAACATATGTTAGATATTTTTTCTTGCATATTCTGCCATATTATTTCATATTTTAAATAGTTTACATCAATATGATATATCTTCATGGAAATTAAAGTCATTTCATCCTTAACTATTTTCTTACCAATCTCCACGCAGTGATCTCCCCTTAATTCTTCGGCGTAGATCTCTGCCACCAAGGTCCCAATATATCAGAATTTCTGATATAGAGCTCTACTATATTTTTTCAAAAATTGTTTTATCTACTGCTTTTATCTATCAGATAAGTTTTCTCTCATTTATGTAACAATGTTTATGAATAAATAAATAAATAATATGAATATTCAGAAATAATTTTAAAAAATATGAGATTATTTTCTACCGAGACGATATTTTGATATTTTATATTTTTTAGCTTTTGAATTTATTTTCGTTATTTTGTATACTTTCGATAATTTTTTGATAAACTATATCGAACGTAGGCACTAAAAGTTAAAAATAAAACAGAAAGAGAAAAATAACGTTAGATTTTCTTTGTAACGGTCGATATTTACATTTGAATTTCGACGTTACGTCATGTGACGTCTTTGAAGGCAGTGATTACAATTCTGCCAAGGGAGGTAATCACTGTGAGGAGTTTGTTTTCTTACAATAGCGTATGAACTTATAACTTAAATAACAACGGCGAAATGACGTCATACTAAGCACATATTTCCCTTCTAAAACGACGTCATTTTAACGCGGTTCATTTATAAAGTGCGCTAAAATGACGTTGTTGTTTGGCACGCGACTCATCTGGCACCCCCATGCCAGATGAAATTTCCGGCATGGGTAAAACTCACGGAAACGCCAGTCTGCTATGCAAGAAAATATTAAGCTGCTTTTAAATTGTCACATTAATTTATCGTAGACTGGAGATTTATCATTATTTTGAGAACGCTCATAACTCGTTAATTATCTTTAATTTCTGCATCTAGATATTCATAAAGTAATTTTTCATAAAAAATTTTGATTTTCATTCGAGCTTTCCCCACCAAATAATGTTTTAAAATGGTTGTAAAGTTGTTCAATCATTTAACGTATCAGTCTTTTCATTATCTTTATATATGTCAAAAGTTACGGGGTTCACAAATGGAGAAGGCAGAACATAATTGGACAGTTTTCAAGTTTATTTGCTAATTTGTTTAGTTGTTAGATACTATACCAAAGTTACTGTTAAGAGTATTGAACTCATTTTGTTAAAATTTCTGTCTTATTTTATTTTCAAGAATATTTAGTTAGTTACCAGGAAATAAAAATCATTCGCTTTATCAAATAGCATGGAATTCCCTAGAATATTTCTTTAAACTCAAACACGTCAATTGTGTTTCAAAAACAGCTTGTTTGTATGAAAACTGAACTACTGTGTTAAACATTATACGAATGAACAGTTGCATACGAGACTAGTAGAAAACATCATATATAATTACTGCGGGGGGGGGGGGGGAGATGCTAAGTGACTAAGACAGTTCCCTGGTAAGTTTCAAACTTAATTGCTAAAGAATACTACAGTCACTGTCCTCTCTTCAGCATTATTTCAATTTTGTACGGATAGACATACGGTAATTGTTACTTTTGAAGCCGACGATCACCAACTATCGACTATTGCACGCTACTAAATTTGCCTTTATCAGAAATTATTGCCATGTGTCTAATAATGAAACAAACACTACTTGCAGCACCAATGTTCAGTGTATTTTTACGAACAGCACTGACTTTACAGCTAAACAATATTCAACAGTTCAACAGTGACTGTATACAAAAAGGAGTGAAAATAAAAAAAAAACATGACACATGTTATATAAAAAGCCATTAAAACAGTTCCATCTAGGAATATAAAAAAAGATAAATATTGATTGGAAAATATGAGAATTAAATGTTTTCCCATTGCTACAACATGTTGCCTGGGGCCTTGTTGCAACTACTCATGTATGGAAAGTTACGTGATTTTATCTTTTCCTTTTAGCTCCACGACGCATTTGCCATTGATCCGGAACAAATCTGCTCTGACGAATTAGTGTTTTTGTTTCTTAGTTAATATTCATTGTACATGTATATGTATTTTACAACACAACAGGATAAAAAGTAATACAGAAGTTGTTATACAAAATGGCTTGCGAAACTGGTATGATGTACTTTTTTTCTATTTATCAATTGCATGATATATAATCCGTTTATACAATTTAAATATCATGGATATTCGTTCGAGATTTACACATTTAACAAATATTTATTACTTTATAATATATATAATATATATATATATATATATATATATATATATATATATATATATATATATATATATATATATATATATTATAATATATATATATATATATATATATATATATATATATATGTATATGTGTGTGTGTGTGTGTGTATTACAAGCTTAAGGCTACATTACATAATATCATATTCTGGATGATATATAAGTAAGGTAAACTTCTTGTCAAGCTCATCCTATTTATATATCGCATATTATATATATTAAAAACCGTCATCTGACGGTACGCACATTGATTTTAAAGTGATTTTCAATAAAGTATTATTTAATAAAGGTTTTATATGACTTTTAATGGTGATATGAAAAGAAAAGAAACAAACAAAAGAAAACGATTTTCATACAAATTTTAAACCATGTTAAAAATCAAGTAGCAATCGAGGTGTGTGGTTATTTCAATAAAGTCATTTATAATATATATCAACGGATGACTGAAATATCTTTTAAAAATTATTACTCTGATAATTGCTATATATTGTATCCGGTTTGTGAATTACTAAAATGTAATGTACATTGTATTCACATTTTAAAATTCTCTTATCACAACAGCTGATCATTGACATCCTGTACGAAATTTTCTGCACGGAAATGGGGCGGAATTCAATGGCATATTCCGCCTAGAAATTAAAATTCTCCCCCAAATATACAAGTGTTAAACCATTTGCTTTTTGGCACGGATTTCCGGCCGGATTCCAGGCGGAAACGGGACGGATTCTGGGCGGAATTGGGACGAAATATGCAAATGAGTTGGAGCGGAATCTTGGGGCGGAATTTTAAAAGCGGGAATCTTGGGGGGCGGAATTACGAAGAGGAATCTTGGGCGGAATTTCGGAGCGGAATTGTCAAAAAAGATTCTGGGCGGAAAATTCTGGGGGCGGAATTTTTATGAGTTTAACATGATCACATTTTTGGGATAAAATTATCAATAATGTATTCACATTAAATTTTCTTTCATAAAATTTAATAACATTATCCTTAAGTCCAAAATACAGAAAAGAATACCCTACATTCACAAAATCACAAACAGTTTTTTTCCAGCTGAGGTTTTGGGTAGATACTGGTTTTTCCCCTAGAAATCCAACCACTTTGTTTTATGCAATTATTTTGCTGCCGAGTGTTTTGAATCATAAATTTGTTTTCAATGTTTCTGATTATTTAAATAACTATTTCTTTAATTGATGTCTGTTTTAAGTCCACTGCCTGTGTTCCTAGAACTTCTTGTGGTTGACGCTCACCTTTAATAATAAAATTCATAATAAATTAAAAAGAAAATGTTGTAATTGATTTATGTTTTATTGCATAATTATATGCAGTTATATTTTTATATTTTTTGATAACATTCAAATTTTATGTTTCCAACAGTATTAAATATTAACTGTGGCTTTTGCATATTCAAAAATACTAATTAAAGCTTACACAGTGATTTTATTTCAGTGCACAAGTGTTTAAGAATTGCTCTGTATAAGAATAAATTAACTGCTTTTATTTGTGACACTATTTATTACTGGGTTTAATGTATTTTTTCAAGGAAGATGTTGAATAGTAAAAAAGTATTGAGATTTTTAAAAATATAACCTTTTCAGGGATTAATACTGGCACATCTTTATTGAAACACCTTGTATCTCACAGTCAGGCACTTAACTCCCAGTCTGAAAATATGAGTTGGTAAAAATGTAATTTAGATTGTTCCATTGGAACACAACACGTACATGTAAATAATAATAAAAAATTGGAAAAATTTAAATGAAAAAATGGGGAAACCCCCTGTTCAACTGTACAAAACTTCTGAATTTTGTACCGATTTATTCTATTTAATCAAAAATTGATTTAATTTGTTTAATTTCCAGGAAATGAAAAGATCAGTACTACATGCTTTTATTATACAATAATATACACCATTCATTAAATACAATCATTGAATAATTTATATCTTACAAATTATACAATGTATTAAAGATTTAAAACAATTATAAAGAAAACAAAATGTATGAAGTTGAAAATAATAAAAACAACATTGAAACCTTGCCTACAAATTTTAGTTTGCTACCAGTGATAGTTTGATATAAAACTGTTTTCTGCATTAAATTATTATTATTATGTAACTTTAAGGCTATATAATTACTGATTATGTTGTACATCTCCTTGTCCCATGTTATCAAGAAACACTATTTATCATACAAATTCTAAAACACTTTGAGATCATGAACAAAACTATATCTCCAAAATTGTTAAAATATCAAAGTACATCCTCAGTAATTTGCACTCTTTTTTGCTGACCCAGATATCTTAGAATCAAAATTCCACAACTGTAATACACTGCATGGACAGGTCAATCATTATGTAAAACAGGGTTATTTACTCATCATCTTAACTTTCATTTATTGAATGTAAAACATATATTCAAGTAACAAAATAAATATATAGATTAGAATTTAAAAATCATTACAATTTTTGTACAAAAGAAATTGCAATGTCCAGACAAATTCTGCTTATATATTTATAATGTTTATCTCTCCAAAATAATTCAATGGAATAGTCCGATCCTGTTGGAATGACCAGTTGAGTAAATTAGTCATGCATAGATCCGTGGGAAACTGCTGGTCACAGTGGAGTTTTATCAGAGCTCTGATCTGTGTAGTGTAAACTCTCTGTGTATATATTAATTGTAGTATAAACTATTTACCTAAATAAAAGCAATTATTGGGCATATTGGTTGATCAATTTTATATAGATTTATAAGGGCATTCATATATGAGATTATTTCATGCACTGTTTTTGTTATTTTTTATTAAGAATTCTTAGAATTTAAAAATGGCAAGCACACTATCTTGTCCTGTGGCTGTCCTATATTTCTACAGTAATTCAAATTTAAACCGCATTCTTATTTCAATGTTGCTTTCAGATGATGTCATAAATTCATAATAAGTACATGTCATATACACAGCTGTTTGAAAAAAACGCTTTATATTATAAACTTAAGCATTTTGGAGGTGAATGTTTTCAAGTTCTACACTAGATTTATAATTAACAGTTGTTTTTCAGTACAAAATGTTTGCTTAATTAGTCTGACAAATAATATACATTTTGCCATAATATCTAAAAATAAGGCCTATTTTAAGTCTAAAAAAAAAATAAACCTATTTATTTTAAAAAATACACCTGTAATTATTGTTCAAGTATCATGCTTCAACACAAATAATAAGTACAGTTAGTAAAATTTCAATGTCCGCAAATACAAAACAAGAGTACAATTATGATTTAGACATCTTATATGTGATGTGAAATTCTGTTCACAGAAAATGTTTAAGTATAGAATTCCGCCCATAGTGGACCATTCCTTCCCAAGAAAATTTCAAAAGTTGAAAAATTCTGTCCACGATGAAAATGTTTAAGTATAAATTCTGCTCCAAATAAAATTCCAGCCGGAATTTTTTTCTAGTTTTCCGCCCAGAAAAGTAACAAAATATTTTTCTTGTGAGACGGAATGACATGGAATTTGCGTTTCCGTCCCTGGGTCGCCCCACGAAATCACTGATTCCGTGTCAATTCCGTGCCAATTCCGCCCAGAATCCGTGCCAAAATTTCGTACAGGATATAGTTAATTATTTTCTTTAAAATTACATTTTTTTAAATAATGAAATATTTAGTATTATCAACCCGTTTGTACTTTTATGATATATATGTTTTGCTCAAACTCATTTGTTAGCTGAAACAAAAACGTCAAAGATTACTATTTACTATTCAGGTATTTGAAATCTACAGTTTTTGTTGTAAAACGAGCATTAGGTTTTCTACGAGTAGGGAAATTATATCAAGGGAGGGGATGTTGTTTAAACCTATTTAAATTATTTCATGTAAGCTAGATTGGTCAACAAATTTCAACATCATTAAACAAGAAGTATCTTTAAAAAAGATACTCGGCCTAAGTAAAACAGGTTAACATGCAAAATTATATTATTTCTTAGTTTTCAATACAAAAAGAAATGTTACCAATGCTTGCATGATAATGACATAATAATCAATTATTGTAGGTAAGAAAATACCCATTTTGTAAACATTGACATTAAATTATAGCATATTGATATTGCTGATTTTTTTTCAAAGTAGGACAACTTCTATTTAAGGTGTCCCTTTTCCTTGTTCTACGTTTGACTTTGTAAATTTGGTAATCATTTACAAATTAATCTAAAAGTTAATGAACTATACTAATTCCTGTACATTTTATTTTAGGACTATCCCTTACATTTTATCTTAGAGTTGTCCTTAAAATTTTATTTTAGAATGGTAAGAACTATCCTTTACATATTAATTTAGAATGGTTAGAACTGTCCTTTACATTTCATTTAAGATTGACCGATGAGATTCACCGACTTCGGTTAATGACCAGGGAAAATTCTTCTCATATTCAGTCCTTCCCTGTTAATTTGACAGGAAGTCAAATTGATAAAACGGACTTCGTCCGAAAAAAAGCAAACACTCTGGTTAGAAATGCAGCCACTTTTTTGTGTCCTTTTTTGCAAAGACTTAAAATATAGACACAATTTCATATTGACATAAAGTCATGTTATTCTGTCTTTCATTATTTATTTTCCCTAAATTAAATTATGCCCCACTTCTTTTTGAATAAATGAATTAAAATTTTATTGGAGGTGATGAAGATTTTGTTAGCCAACTTAATGAGGATAGTCAAAGGAAAGCAAAAGAAGAGCTTCACGAACTAAATGATAAGGATCGAGCTATAGCTGTACAGACACTGAGAAAATAGGTTCTTGAAACCGACTGGCTAAAATCGCCTACAGGTAACTGCTTTGCGATAATTAGTAAAGGTTTTGAATGATGTTATGAATGAACATGTAATTAATAAAATATACTTTATAAGATTATTAATAAGTTTCAGAAGAAAAGTATTCTAACTAAATCGTCAAGGTGATGATTTGATTCGGAGTTATAAGCCTTTATATGACTGCGTTTATTATACAATTTTCTGTATTTAGCTAAACGAACTGCTTGGCATTTTCATGTCGCATATTAAAAGAAAATCAACAAAAAACAGGAAACATAGAATAAATCTTGTACACGTACAGTTGATTTTGAGCGACAATGAAATAATGATGTACATGTATACTTGTGATGTTTGCTGCATAATGGACATTTTTTTGTAAATTCTCATTGCAAGAGTCTGGTAATCTATTCCTTATTCTTACATATTGTGTTAATTAATTAAGGCTACACACCCTCTCTAGTTAAAATTTCCAACTCTTCAAAGATTTCAGTTTCCTGCTACGATTTTTGCGGACAAGAAAGTTCAGTCAACTTGGTGCGAGACAGAATTTAGAGAACTATTGGACATTGAGGACAAACGCTCCAGAATACTTCAGAAATATTGACCCAGCTGATCCAACTCTTCAAGCTATTTTGAAATTAGGGTAATATTTAGAAACATTTCAATTCTAACAGTAAAATTATTTATCTATGCCGCTTGTAATTATTCAGGGTATCATGAAAGTCAATGTTGTTTGAAATAACTTTTGTTCTTGACTTTATGAGTCTAATATCTAAATATGAAAAAATCCATTTGGTTAACAACATATGCGAGTTAGAAACCATGGCCATGGATATAGATTTATGGGGAATTTAGTTATGAAATCTGTCACCAAAGTAACAGGATTGTTATTCAACACACCATATGCGTCTTGTGAAACTTACAAGAAATTACATGTATATCACTGAATTGCAACTCTAAATTGTACGCTGCAAAAGTATAATTTAAAACATAAATAAATCAAAAAGGATATTTCAGAATATCGGCGGAACAATCGACTCCATTCAAAATTTCAGTACATATTATTATCGTTTGTAATTTACCAACGTTTCTTTATGAATTATTGCTGGTAAATTGTCAATGCTGAGCAATTACTATTTCAGTGGAAAGAACTACAATACGCTTCTAGCTTTCAGTTCAACCCACTTAAGTACTACTATAACATGATATTGTATTGAATTTGTAAAAATATATATGTTAAAACAAACCATTTTCGTTTGTTAAAGAAGGTATATATATAAAGAAGGTATATAAATATACAAATGTAACTTTCACTATAAAAGCTCCATTGTAATAATGAAATACATTAATATTATATTTTCAAATTCACTATTTTCATTAGCTTGTCGATTTAAATCACATCACGTGACATGCACTTTATGGCTCTTTGTTTTGCAGGTTTTGCTTTAGTCCGAAGAAACTTGACAAACATGGCAGACGAGTGCTTATATTTCGATTGGGTAAGGGCATGATGTCATTTTGGATCATAGATTCAAATGCTTTTAGTAATAGGAATTTAAACTTCTTGAGCTTTTACTGGGGAAATATGAGAGGGGAGATATGCTGTACATTCCATCATCTAATCATGAAGTAGCAATTAAAAAAATGTTTGTGTTCTCGAGGAACATCCCCTTTCATAGAGTTTTTACATTCGTAGAATCATTATATTAAATACTTGTGTGTTTAAACTGTTGTGAGCAATATTTCACTTCTAAAGAAGTCTTTGCAGCTTAAGATACTGCGTTTGTACCATTACTTTAAAATGATATGACCACTACTGCACTACGGTGACAAAACATAACAGTGATATATTCTAATACCATCCGAGATTTGTATTGTATATCTTTGTAGGTAAAATAGATGTTGAGCAGTGCAAGAAATGGGGACTTGATAACCTCTACAAAGCCTGGTGTCTTGTTTTTGATTGGATTGCATTTGATGAAAACGTTCAAGTAAATGGCATTGCGACTTTTGATGACCACTCTGATATTACCTTGAACCTTTTCATGAATGTAGTCACACCAAAAATGTCAAGCGTTATGTTCAAATACTTCCAGGTATTTATAGCTTTACTTGGCTATTTTATAGATGTTGTTCATCTTACTTATGATTTCATTTTTGTTTCAATTATGTGGATGAGATGTAAAACTGATTTGATTTTTAATGATACATTTTGTTCTAGATTTAGATTACACAAGATAACATCATCGAATAACCCTATCAATCATTATGCTTTTTTAAGAATAATGCGTATTTATTAGTAGTTAATTTGTTAGAATCTATACACGTTATTGATTCAAGAAATATCTTTTAGTCTAGATATACAAAACTTAATTTTCATATTGTGTTTTACCGGCTGAGTTGTAAATTGAATGCCCAAAACGACAGGATTAAAAAAAATGTAGGTTCGGTTTGATTGAGTCTATTCATAGACGGTACTGGTTAGTGCAAATTACCATCAACGCCCCTATGAATACATTTTTAATCGATATTTCAGAAAGCTTTACCGATGCGAATCAAGAGCATTAATGAATATAAAGAGCCTGCGTTCTTTGATGCGATGATGGCAGTGGTTGGCCCTTTCTTGACACCAAAAATTAGAAGCAGGGTATGTATATATTTTCGGTCCTGATTTAAACAACTCTGCCAAGACAAAAAAACATTTCAGTGTCATGAGATCATAGTCCTTGCCTAGACTGATGTCGATAAAACATTCTGAGGGTTTTGTTGTTTTTTTTTTTACAAATTAATTTTTATAATGTACATTATAATGTACATTATGTATTTATAAGTGTGTTAAACTCACCGACGAAATAAATATTTTCTTATATATGAATCAGACAAGCTAGATAAGATTACAATGTTGAATGTTTGTTGATTCTATGCTATTTTATTATCTTGATGCTTAATCATCTATACCAACAGCCGCTTTAAATTTATTAAGTATTATAAATTTGTTATATAGACTTGACATGTTGTACAACCGTGTATAAATAATTATTATAATAATCTTAGTTGTTATATAATTGTTTAAGCTTGGTCATGTTACATGTCAAATTCTTTATAACTAACCATCCTTATATGTACATACATATAAAAGTATAAAGTATACACAAAACGCACACAAATAGATGTAATTGCACATGTGATATTTTCGCAGCAAGTTTTACATGGGCGTAGCATGGTAAAGATATACGAAGAAATAGGACAAGAAGTTCTTCCTAGGGAATACTTGCCGGACGAATACTCTGGTAAATGTGCCGGAACAACTAGTCAAATTATTGGTATGTGTTAGTGACACATGATATTGTTGTACGACGAAAAAAAAAACGATTTTTGATGTTCATTTCATTGTTAAATAGGCAATTTTATAATTTATTATGTTATTATTATATGCCCGAAAGGGCATATTATGTTATACCCCCTGGCGTCCGTCTGTCTGTCCGTCCGTCCGTACGTCCGTCCGTTAGCAATTTGGTTTCCGGAGCATAATTAAGTTCCATTTGGCCCACAATGTTCAAACTTCATAGGATGATTGTCCATATTAGGTAGAAGACCCCTATTGATTTTGGGGTCACAAGGTCAAAGGTCAAGGTCACTATGACCTTACAACTGAAAGCATAACTTAAGTTCCATTGGACCCACAATGTTCAAACTTCATAGGATGATTGTCCATATTGGGTAGAAGACCCCTATTGATTTTGGGGTCACAAGGTCAAAGGTCAAGGTCACTATTACCTTGGTACTGAAAACAGTTTCCGGAGCATAACTTAAGTTCCAATTGGCCCACAATGTTCAAACTTCATAGGATGATTGTCCATATTAGGTAGAAGACCCCTATTGATTTTGGGGTCACAAGGTCAAAGGTCAAAGTCACTTTTACCTTAATACTGAAAACAGTTTCTAGAGCATAATTCAAGTTCCAATTGGCCCACAATATTCAAACTTCTTAGGATGATTGTCCATATAAGATAGAAGACCCCTATTGATTTTGGGGTCAAAGGTTAAGGTCATTTTTAATAACTTAAGTATTAATCAACCTACAGCTGTAAAATTTTATAGGATGAACAGCGAATTCCCATGTCTTACAAATGCTTCATCCTTACTAAAAAAAAAAGCACTTTCGGGCATATAATGCTCCGCCTAGCGGTGCTCTTGTTTATATGTTAGTTATATTTGAACACCTAAGTTACATACATAAAGACATATGACTTGATTTCATTATTTAGGATTTTGGTGAGAACCATGATAATATACATGTATAAAGTATTTGTTTTATATCTATATTGAACTCTGTACATACAGTAATTTTGATGATCATTATCCCACATGTATTTGGTAAAAGAACATTATCCTTCCAAAATTCCAAATTTACTTAAAGTAGTGTGATCTGTTTTGTACTTTTAGACGAAATGATTACCAGCATGAATGAAAAGAAATTCAGGGATTATATAATGGATGTGAGTGGTGACAAATATGGTGTTGATGTCAAGATAAGAAAACAGGATACAACAACCATGGATGCTTCTTTTAGAAAACTTAACATCGATTAAAACATTCTGATTGTTAAATTACGTACACAGAAATAGGATGTGACCAAATGAATTTATACCAGCAAATTTTGAAGAGTAAATACAAAACAAAAACAATAGTAATTTAGATGCTTTATAGATATTTAAGTTTTAAAACTCATTTGTTTCATTAAATCATTTAATGGTTTGCATTTATGTTATAACATGTTCTTATCCAACTGGCGGAGGAAGTGGTCCCGATAATGTTGTAGTCGGGGGTGTAGTGGGTGTAGTAGGTGGAATGGGTGCATCCACTATAGTGAAGTTAAATTTAATACATCCAATGTTTCCTTTAGACGTAGTACTGTCCTTGACGGCTAGCTTTAACATGTAATCACCCTGAAATAGATTAATCTTGGTGTTAGTTTAAATCCATGGCCTACATTATGTCACAACTGTTTCTGTTTTTGTCATTTATATTGTTGTTTTGCTCATAGATTGATGTGATAGAATGAGTAAACTGTTTCTTACATGTATTTTGTCTGTACTGTTTTTGTAAAGTTATGGTAATTATGTGTTTCAATATAATGAAATGGGAATAAACGTATTTATTGTGAGTGGCGTTTCTTTGACTTCTATGTAACTCGGGAGCGTTAAGACAAAATATGCTGCCTTAAAGTTTGTAATATATTAGCTCACGTGTAATATTTTGCGCAGTAGATCTGACAAAGGTTGCAGCTTGATGGTAACTGTTTTATCTATACTTGGTGTGGCTAATATAGGACACCCGTTATGCCTACCGAGTGGAGTTGTTAATATTTCATCAATTTGTTCCTCAAAACTTGGCGTGTCTGTTGAGGCAGTACGATTGTTCCTATAGTCTATCAGTGTGCATAGGTCAATGTTTTTGCTACAGAAAATAAGACAAAGTTAATGGGCTTTAAAATACAAAAAAGGCTGAAATATATATCATTTCTTATTAAGAATTTCATATTTATGTACAAGCATAGAGTATCAAACTCAGAAAAAAGTAAGATGTAAAATTAGTCAAGCTATTATGATAGTGCTAAACTAAAAAAAACACAATGGCAGTCTAATCCTTAAGGAAAATCTAAACCTTATGTTTGTAGCTGTATAAAACTAAATTATTCAGTCCATTCATATTTATTTTAATTGACCGTTGAGGAAAACTACAGTAAAATAAAAAACGTACAATCTCATATAAAAAAAGAGGAAAACTAAAAAATGTTGCATTCTTGAGTTGATTGTGTCTGTTCATAGGCGGTTGTGGAAGGCAGGCTACGGACCCTGCTACCACAGAGTTTGTAATATTTACAATCTTGGCTTGCTGGTCGTCTTTTTTTAAGTACATGTATAACAATATAAATGTGTGAAAGATAGAAATATGATGCAATTACAAAATAGAAAATAAACTTTACCATGTGCCAATGTAGGTTCCTTGAATGCATGGGACTTCGGTTACATTTCCACTTAAAGAGTCTACTTTGTAGAGATAGGTATCTATGAAAGGATGTGATAATGTTCGCAGGATTTTCAAATGAACACGCATGTGTAGATCACCCGGAAATATCACTGGTAACGGGTACATGTCAAAGTTCAACCAATGATATACTGTACTTAACACACTCGTCTCTGTGATAATGTAAATAGCTCCATCAATTTCAAAATAAATTCAAATAATTAATGACAGAAATGTTGATTAATATAAGTGTCATAAAAAGATGTAAAGACTGTCATGTTTTTGAATTTAAAACCCCAAACTCGTCTGTGTAATTTTGTTAAAGTTCTAAAACCGTTTTACTTCCGTTAGTTGAAGGATTCTTCATTTAGTTGTTTCGTCTATTATATGTACAACATGAATGCATGCAATTATATAACATTACATATAAATTTCGAGTTACTGATTTTTTAAAGAACAAAAATAAAACAAACCTACCGCAGTTCTCGAACTGAAATGCCCATGCTGTTGTTAAGCACGTTAGAATTATTAAACTTACTTTCATGATTTCTACGTTACGTTTGAACTTTTAAACGCGATGAAGAACTAAAAGGAAAAGCAAGATAAGAAGTACTTTAGTAAATTTATGGCGTGTTGTGAATGAATTAAGTAAGGTCAGCTTAGTTTATTGACACATAAAGGCACACAAAGAAATAATAATATTCACATATAATACACAAGTTCTAATCTACCTGATTGTGTTCAAGAGCAAATTTGTTATTATTATCGGGATTAAGAAATAACCTAAATCATATAAAACAAAAACCTCACATCCTCTCTGGAAAACTACCATGCTAAAATATTTTTTATAAACAAAATGAGCCGCGTCATGACAAAACCAACACAATGCGTTTGCGACCAGCATGGATCCAGACCAGCCTGCGCATCCGCGCAGTCTAATCAGGATCCATGCTGTTTGCTATCAGTTTCTATATATACTTGTCATAGGGTTTATAAGCGAACAGCGTGGATCCTGATCAGACTGCGCAGATGCGCAGGCTGGACTGGATCCATGCTGGTCGCAAACCCACTATGTTGGTTTTGTCGTCACGCAGCTCAAATGTTTGTTACATAATATATGATTATATCAATACGAATGTCTTTGCTGGTATTCGAACCCCATTGATGAATAGAAACTCACATGTTTATAATTATCAACTATAATTAAGTCACTTTATATCAGTAATATCGAGTTAAAGTCTACAAGATGAACTTAATGGTTTGAACAAAATTACATTTTGTGTTCCATTGTAATGCTGTCGCTTTGTCGAGCTGTACGGTTGTCAATCTGTCCGAAGATTGACACAACAGTGGACTGACCGGGACATCAATTTCTAGTTATAATATAACAAAGATATATTATAATGGAAAGTTCTAAAGGAGTTATATAAACAATATATATGACTTAATGTCTGCGATAAAAATCAAATTTCTTATCCGCAGATCGGGCACATGTGAATGAAGTTCAGATTTCAATAAACGCATGCGTCAATTGTCAAAGGAAAACGCAGGCGAAATCGAATACATTACAATGCAGCCTAAAACCCAATGTCCGAGATCAAACGGAAATATTACGCCTTGACCGAAGATCGCACGAACCACTATCCCCTGAATTGCTAACCTGGTGCTCTCGCTATTGAGCTAAGCGAAATGAAGATCAACACAGGGAGAAACGGCACAAAAAGTGATGGAAACGGCGGATCAGTCACCAGACGAAAAATCTTACTTTTAATGATTTATTCTTATATTTTCGGGTGAATTTTTGGTTTCCCGCGTCATAACGTTACGATATGATATGCACATGTATTCTACAGTTATTAATAAATCTTCATATCTGTTAAATTAAACATTGCTCGCCTTTATGATACCGATGAGTTCAAATTTGCCTTACAAGATATCGATGTTGGACAAGGTGAATTGCATTACCCATCTAACATTGACTAGATCAGTTTATTATAATTAAATGAAGTACATTGCATGACTAGGATAAATAACACAAACTTATTGTTTTCTCTAAAATGAAAGCGGGCATTAAAATGGCAGTGTTAATTGACAAGGATTTAACAAATAACCGGATGTACACGTTTCTTTTATCAGTAAGATAACAGCATACTTGTATTACAATTAAGTGCATTTTGCTTTGTTGAGAAGGCGTATAGTTATGATACTTTGCAGTCAACTATTTATTTGCTTACACCATCAATTATGTAAAAAAGCAAAAATCTAAGAAAAATCCATCCATTTGAAAATCAAAATTTCACACCATGTGTCACACTGATATGTCCCATCAATCCACCCTTTGTTACCCCGTTCCTGTGAGTTGTTCTATTTGTGCGTTTCCCAATTTCTTTTTTCAGCTAACTTCTGTTTGGTTCATATACATGTATATTAAATTATATAGTTTAGCGACATAAAAAGCTAATCAGAAGTTATTAAAGCTCCTAAAATTAAATCATTTTCCTTAAACTTATTACTGTCTAGTATTATTTTTGAAATAAGGAATACTGTGAGGTCACTTTTGCACCAACTCTTTTCATATTTTCAATATTTCTAATTATGGTATCTGGCAGATTATGGACAAATTAAAAAAAGGCATATGAACAAGTACATATAACATAACAAAATATAAATTTTCAAATTTTAAATTATTTGTATCCTCTTAACAAGATCCGATCACATACTAGTGTGACATAATTGAATTAAATACTTTGTATGCATGCAGTTTCAAAGTTCGAGTTTGAAAAGTTCTGTAGTCAGAAACTATATTTATGTGACCCAAGCAATTTACAAATTACCAGCTTTCCAAATTAAGTAAACTTTTACAAGTTAACCGCGCAGGAGATTTAACCTAAGGCTCTTGTACCGTACATTTATTTTGTTATTAGTAAAGAACAACTTCCCAATCACATGTGCTTAAAATGTTTCTTTAAGATTACAGCAATTTGCTTTGGTATGATATGGCGCACATTTTGAAACGAATTTTGAACTATATTACAGTGTTTGTTCTTTCACATAAACAGTTAAAGCTTTAGTTTTATTTTTAAACATTAAACACAAATGTTCAAAAACAAAAACAATACAAATATCGGTAACCGAAATGAAAAACGATTATTTCATTTATTTAGACTTTCTGAAATAGTTCTAAAACGTTTATTTATGTAATTTTCTTCGTCAATTGTTAAGTTTCTCTTATCATGTAGTTTTTGAGCTGATGAAACATATGGGCGATATGAAATAGTCTTAACCTTTGAACGTTTCAAGTATGTTATTGTTATCTGTTTGTGTACGTTATTACATTTTTAACAATCTTTTCTTTGCAAACTATATGATAATGAGTATCAGTAAATATCATTCTTTATGTGTACAAGGTTAGCTTTTAAAAAAAGCTAGTAGCGACTCGCTTCGTAATTTCTTTCCAGGGGCGTGTTTAAATGTAAAAATGACAGTTCTGTTAGCTGAAAAGACTTCAGCGAACATCAAAATAAAAGTGACATATAAAGTTAAGGAAGCCAGTTCTCTCAGTTTAACAAAGAGGAATATGAGTATATATGAAGATGCATGTAAACAGATAGAATGAAGTCCCTATGTCTATGCACATTTACTATATGGGCTGTTGACATTGACCAGAACAAATAGATAAGTAGAATTCATAAAAATGTCTCTTTATACGAAGTTAAGTTGTAATATGTTATTTAGTATTGGACTTAGTGACAGATACAAGTCCTAAAGTAAACACAAGTTGTCAATCAATTCAGCCAGAAAAGCCGGGATCCTATTAAAAAATAGGATCCTGGAAATTGACCAGTTCAAGAATATAGTTTTCAGAAAAGCCGGGATCATATTAAAAAATAAAGAGATCCCACGAATTGGACAGTTCAAGAATACTGTTTTCAGAAAAGCTGGGATCGTATTAAAACATATAGGGATCCCGGGATTTGACCAATTCAAGAATATAGTCTTTGATTTTCCAATTAATTAAGCATATTATTATAAGTACTGTTATTTTGTTAGTAAATAGCTCTAAATATATCTATATCCTAAGTTAAATCAATTTAACTTTCATTACATACAATAAAAAAACCTAACGTTTAATGGCCGTTCATTACGACAATAATCAACACAAATATAGTTTATTAGTTTTTGCCCCTATTATCTTAAACGATCCCAGATCCCGGGCGTCCCGGATCCCGGCCAGTAAATACATACACTAAATACAGGAAAGGATGAAATGACCGGAAAAAAGGAAAAAGAAAAAAATGCACAGAACCAGAAGTCGTTTATGTTAATTAACCCAACGAAAACTTACTACAGAGTAAACAGGACTGGTGAAATCGCTAAATCAAAAGTCAGTGTAAATATGATTTACTGAAAAGAATCCATGAAAACAAACATTTTAATCATCATTATAGCTTTGCGCTCAAAACAATACTTGCTGCTTTTTAAAAATGGCATGAAAATTGAAGGTTTTTTGACGCTATATAAGATCAAATTTGGTTGGATCTAATTTTGGATCCTAGCCCTGATTAATAAATTTAGTAGAAAGCTGGAAGCTAAGCTTCGATTAAATTTTTGGATGGATTCGGAGTTTTAGGTTGTTTCTCAGTAAAATTCTAAAGTAATACCGGCTCGCCGTGGCGAGCTGGCAATATATATATGCATGTATATGATATTACAAATGATATATACAAATGTTATATACATCTGACATTGGCCAAACTTGTTCCAGAAGAATTTGTTTGTAGCGTAACATAACGCTTTTACAGATTTTACCTTTAGAAATAGCAACCTAAATGGCGGAACCCTGAGTTGTAAGGAGCATGACATTTATTATATTGTTTATATTGATGGTCCTTTTTGCAATGCAGGGTATTTTATTTTCCCATTGTAGCCCAGATCCTGTTTTGGTGTTTTCGTGCGACTCAAAACAATAAACTCATGTTTTGTCACCAGTCACCTTTATTCCATCGTGTTTACAGATGCATCATATTTGAACACTTCTCGTATGAATGTATCACTGACTTTTTCAGATTGGCCTTTTTGCAATAACGGTAATACAAATAGTCATAGCGTCGGAGAGTGAGGAAATAAGTATGAATTTCATGTCGTATCAAGATTTTATTAAAATGCAATTATAAGCAAATAAATATAGTAGTTTTAATTTTTCATAAAATGCTCGAAAATGAAATGCTAATTAAAAAAACATTTTAGCATCACTGGATCCACTCAAGTATCTCTTATATTGCCAAACGTAATTTATTTGAAATAAATTGAATTGCATGATTATATTTTAATTTTAGTTAATCAATCATTTCTTTACTTATTTTATTTTAAATTTATTAATCAAATTAACGTTATTAAAGCTCCTAAAATTAAATAATTTTCCTTCAAGGTCATTATGGAAAAGAGTTTATTCTTGGAATGACGGGTTATGAACGAATTCTGTACATAGCTTCTGAGGAAAAGGGCGTATATAATATTTCTGTACCCGACTCAAATCTAATAAAAACAGGATGGTTAGCTCAAGGAAGTACCAAAGTACATATCAATACGAATGTCTCTGCTGGTGTTGAGAAAAGCAGTGGTTTGCATATTGTTACAAGTGTCCCAGTCAGTATCATGATATCTGATAAAGGAAATGCAAGTGTGTACGGAGCTTGTTTGGCTTTACCTTCTTCCTTTATGGGAACAGTTTACATGGTTCCCGCATACAAGAGGCGTTTCTGCGGTTTTATTGTAGTCGCAATTAAAGATAATACTAGCGTAGCGATTATAAGCACATTAAACAAAACAGAGACTGCTGTACTTCCAAGTATATTAGACACATTAACATCTATCGGTTACGAAGAAGACATTTCAAGTACTATTGTATTAGCAGATAAACCTGTTTCTGTAATTGTGGGAACCTCAAGGAGCGATATAGAATTGCATTCAAGTATACTTATAGAACAGATATTGCCGTACGATGCGTGGACAAATGAATATATAATACCTCCTTTACCACCAAACTCAAACTTCACGATGCGGATTATGTCAATGGAAGATCAAACAGTCTGTATGTACATTAAGCATAATAGAACATGCTTTGATGTTCAATCCGTCACAAACATGAATCCTGTTGCACAGTCAGAGCCTTTAACAATTTCATCAAGTACCTCTATCGCTATCATACAACATGGGATGCATTATTGCAATCAGACAAATTATTCATCCGAAACATACCCATTTATGATAATCGTCCCCGGAATAAAGCATTATTTAAATAGATACAGTTTCGTTATTCCAGACTTTACAACTACAAACAATTATGTCGTTGTGATGATACAGACGTCTAGAGCTTCTGAATTAAAGCTTGATGATAAAGCGTTTGTTTCTCTTCACTCGTACAATGTAAGAACTTCGAAGGGACAATATCAAGTATTAATCTCAAGTATTTCAGTAGGCTTTCACCTCCCAGATGGAACGAAGTGTACAAGTTCGGTTTCTCGAGCCTACGGCTTTGCTTTAGGCTATTTCTTTGAAAGGAAATGTAAGTTTGCATAGATATTTATTAGATAATGAACTTGTTCTGAAAAATAATTTATGTAAAAATTATAATGTTGGTATATAAAAGGTTCAAAATATTTTGACCAAAAAGTTTATTCTCTCTTCTGTGTCTGTCTGGTGTCTTGCTGGGCTTCTTGTCGGTTTTGGGTTTTTTCGGGGAGTGTGTTCATTGAATGTTGTCCTTCCTGGTTAATCTTTGTTTTCATAGTTTACACATTATAAGATTATTTACATGACCAGTGGAAGACGAGACAGGGGTTATGAAGGTACTCAGATAATGATTTATGATTATGAACTTAACAAGATGTTATTCTTTTTTCAAGAGACACATTAACAGAAAAGAAAAAATAAATATACACTTTATTTTTAAATCTAATCGCATGTCCAAAATACAGCAGAACACAGCCATGTATTTAACAGTTGGGGAAGTTGGTCGACATGCTCTGCAACCTGTGGTGTTGGTACTAAGTTCCGTGTCAGAACATGCAACGAAACAAACAATAGTGGAAAAGGCTGTAGTGGGCACAGAGGCGAAACTCAAAAGTGTTTTTCAAAGCCATGTAAAGGTAAAATAAATAAATACCAGTAATTCTTGATTCTGTAATTATGTTATATGATTTAAAAGCTGTTCTCATTCTAAAATTAAAATTCAAGAAAAAAGTTATGACCTTCCAAGGTCCCTTGTATTCATTAATTTCAATCCAGTACTTTTAGCGTTTAAGATAAAATGTTACTTACACAGGCATCCCTTTTTCTATGAACCCTACGAATAGACTCAATATAATAAAGTCATTTTGTTTTTATTTTCATGAACATTTTTCTCTTTGTTTATTTTCTTTTTTGGCAAAGATTCATCAATTGTGGATAGGATAAGCTCATTATATATATGTTTTGAAATATGCTTCATTAACCTATTGATTATAGCCTTAATAAAACATGGATACAATGCTGCTTTTCGCTATGCTATGATAATGAATATATGATTAATCAAATGCTGAATGTGTTAGAACAAACTGATCTTTGTGGCTGCATGAACTTTAACAGTTTCAGATATAAATAATTTTGAGTTGTGGACATCATGGACCATTTGTTCAGTGAGCTGTGGTAGTGGTACACAATCTTGGGATGGTCTATGTAAAAATCGCACAGCTTGTCAACCAGAGGACTCATTCACAGAAATCCGGGAATGCAATAAATACCCATGTCCAGGTTTGTGCTTTCAACTGGAAAGTTGAATAACTACTTCATGTCATTTTAATGTTTCATAGGTTATAGTTTCAACAATTTTGATGTAGAAATACCCTTTAAATCCGAAGCAAGCAATGATTATTTCATTGAAAAAATATTGCATCAATATTGTTTCAAACAGCAACCTGCGAATGATTAAACAGAACATTTTAACAAATTTTCATCCAATCCTCATCCAATATGCACGTTCAAAAATGGTTTGTTATAACAAAGTGCATAATTCATGTTTGTTGCAGTGAACGGCGGATTCAGTTTCTGGGCCACATGGTCAGATTGTTCAGTTTCATGTCAAAAAGGAGTCAAACTCCGTTCTCGGACATTTGACAATCCTGCTCCTTCCAATGGCGGGGACTCATGCTTAGGGGCTAGGGAGGAAGCACACACGTGTTTCAAAGGACCATGCCAAGGTTTTTACTTTTAAGAACATTTTATTCTGTAGTGAACTACACAAAACTATATTTTAGGAAAATATACACTAAACACTCCATTTTTACAATGCATAATGAATAATCAATGCTACATATAAAGAGAAAATTAAAACCCGTTATTAAGCTGATAAATTGAATAATTATTATCATATAACGCAATTTTCACGATTTGTATCTGGTTTTATTTTTATACTGAGAAATATGAATAGAACTCATAAAATTCTTGAAAATTTAATAATCATTTCAGGAAACGATGTTAAGTCACAAGATAATATATGGGTTATATCAGCGTTTAGAGGTTTAATTATAGTTATTGTTATAATAATTGTAGTAGTAGTGACGTGTTACATGAAGAAAGTGTGTTCTTCAAATAATGGTAAGTACATACACCACAACTTGACTATTTAAGCCACTAGGGGCAGATTTTCATGGTATTTTTGACATGCTTCACATCTAACAGCCCTTTTTTGAAAAAGTAAAATAACCAAGACGTATTTTGCCTAAAAACTTTTTGTATAACTTCTTTGCAACATTTGAAATAAAACGGCAGAGAAAATATCACAAAAGATTCACTTAAATGTACTTTGTGAACAAAACAATCAGTTAACTGTCAAAAATTTGAAAATCCCGGGGCGGAGTTAATGGGGTCATGAACTTCAGATTGTAAACAAATACACGTGGCAGTGTTAACTTTCCAGTAGAAACTTGAAATATTACTCTAGGAAGGGAGCTGCTAATCAGTAATCGTCTGCTATAGTGTTTGTTTACATCAGCTAATTTTAGCACAGGTACAGCGTCCTTTGCATGATTTATCTGATAAACACGCCTACAAAATTCTCCCTACCAGGGAAGGGATTTTTGCGGGTTTCAAGTGTCAAGATAAGAACTTTAGCGCAATACCTTGTAATCCAAAACTACCATATGCACAAATTTATTAAGCAAGCTGAATACGGACCGCATCGGTTTTGTTATCCAGGGATTACTGTTTAGATTCACGGGCTTGCTAGAATCTCTCAGACATGTCTAACTGTCTTTTGTCTGTCAAAGCTGATTCAGAATTCATGTTGGATTAGTAAAATGCCACTTGTAGAAAATGGGTAATTACTGGTTTGTTGCCGAGTGGACTATCAACCTTGATATGAACAAAAAGAGGTGTTATAAAATCGACGTAAAACATAAACGAAAATCCTCTTGACTTAAAAATTGAGTAGTCATCTATAGCACCAAGAACCCAGGTAACTTATCAATGACATATTGGGTGGCTTTCCGATAATACTGTGGGATAAGCCGTTATCGGGACGATGTTTTGTGAAAGGCGCTCTACCGTATTGTTCTTATAATTGTATTCTTATTAAAGGTGCAATTGCGTCTTTGTCATATATACACACTCGGAAACATTAAAAAAATCCAAAATTTGGATTTTCATTTCTTTTAAAACAATGTCATTTATGATAAACTGATATTCCATTATTTTAATTATTTCATGATACCCAAGGTCGAGAAAGTTTTTTTCACGAAGATGAACCTGATAATAATATTCAACTGGAAGAATATGGAGACAATGCTATTCAAGCACAACAGCATGCTATTCAGGGTTCAGAAATATTTCATGATGAAGAGGACCTGCCTCGTGAAAATGGCAACATTCAACATAATGAATATGATTGTATCGAAGAAGGATTTCTGGAGGTTAGAGGCTGTTCTTTAGAATCATAAAGTTAATAAGTGTTGCGTGTGAACCACATTGCATTTACGTAATATACACATTGCAAAATCAAGATAAATTTTATTCTTTATTGTTAAAACCTTTTTTTAATTGCTGTTTCACATTATATTCTTTGTTTCAAAGTATGCAATGTCGATGGCTTTAAAATAAAGAACAAATATTATCACACACAAGTGCCCTGTGCAACAGAATATTGTGAAGGGTGTGTATTCCATGAACGATACTAGGCCTTCTTGGTCTTTCACATTTTGTATCATGTATCGAAATTATAAATGTTTATTTTCTCAAGGTGGTATACGTATATGTTTTGGTCTATCATGAATTCACTTTATCAAATATAAAACAGCTTTGATGATCTTTATATTTAATCAAAATATAGCAGATGACTGCTTTTTGGTATTGATTTTAATGTCAATGCATTTTTGTAAAATCATATTAAATCCTAATTTCTGGTTCTTGGGAAAGGCTCATGGGTATTGTTATCTTTGGATAACGATAATGTATTTGCAATTTTACAGAAATAAGTATTTTAAGCGTTTTTACTGAACATTCCATTTATTGTTTAACCCAGTGAAACATGTACAATAAATCCTATGTTATGCATAAAGACTGCGTACTGACGCATAATTAGGAAGCTTCTATCTGTAAATATTCAAAGTGATGGGTGAAAAACCTTATTTCTTCATTTAGATAATGATCGACACAATTAAGACTGTTTTCTGACATACATGACCCTAGTTTTAGCGATACTTGTCAACAAAATTAAGTATTGAGTTCAACTATACTAAACACCGTGTAAAATGTAGAGATTTCCCAGACTACAAGTTATATACAAATATTTCACCGGATATGTAGCGATATAAGGTATCTTAGATGAACTGTTTGGCGGTTTTTATGAAATCAAAAATATGAATGCCTATTCAAAATATACACTGCATTCGTTCTGCAAAAGTGGATTTATAGAATGTAATAAGCCGATGACCAAAGTCATCAAGTCATAAGTTTATAAATGTAAAAAAGTAATCAAAAAGTATCCAATGTTAAATTGTGGCAGTCCATTTTATGAACCGTCAATATAAAGCGGTAAATATGTTCTCTATTCATACAATACTTCTACAAGAATCTAGTCATGATTTATACAAATTATTTTTACTCCAAAGTTATGTTTTGCTTTTATTGTTTTCAGTAAAGATTTACTTACTTTTATTCATTGTATGTACATGGTCATTTCAGTCATTTTGCATAAAAGATTGATTGAGTGCTGAAATGTTGTTTTTGTCCATTAAATATTACGTAAAAGAAATGAATGACGTGTTTTCACTTTTGCTAATATAAGAACATTTATGAAGAAGAAAAAAGATATTTGTACGTTTGTACGTTTCAAATCTTTTTGCGTCCGTTTTTACCATTGTTGTTTTATGCTATAAGGTTATTATAAATTGGTGAGTACAATACTGAAATCTTTCGGACGAGTACATAGCTGTCAGAACTATATTGGACGATGCGCAAATCGAGTCTGATATAGGTTTTGAAGTTGTGTACCTGTCCAATAGAATCAGTATTGTTCTCAACTATGTTTAATGGCCTGTATTTCACACCACAATTTTTGACATTTTGAGAGAACTGTGTTACTTCAGTTACAAAAGTATGTGCAATGGATGTAGAAATGGCATTGGTTATATTTTATAATGGTGACATAAATTGTATTATAATTATGCACTCGGTTATAAAAGCTCGTAAGAGCTTATATGTTCATAAAAAATGACGATTATTTCTAAGGTATAATGTAATCATAGTTTGAGGTTCCTTGTTTCATTTTCAATATATAACGGGCTAGAAACACATACAAGCATTAAAAATGAACAAGTAGATTCTTTTATAATCCAGTGCCGGTTCGTTTCTTCAGTATAAACAAAGTACTTGTGTACATAATGTAGAGTATATATGAAAGAATTGAACATGAATAATTATAATGTTCCGTGAAACATAGATTTATAAAAACTACACATTAATGAGATTTTTTCATCGGTTTGCTGCTCTTCGTCAATAATATTAGTTTTGTTAACATTTCAATAGAAACCGGTGCTTACTCGTGTAGAAGCAAGGGAACGCAAACTTAACCGTATAAAAGCCGTTTTGTTTAACAACCGTGAGTTTATTGGGACAATGTGTACCAGTTTCCATGAGAATAATTATTTGATACAAATCAAATAAATAAATAAAGTGGCTTACAAATAAATAAACGGCGACTTTCAAGTTTTTTTTCCGGTAGATGAAAAACTCGGGTGCTAGTTCGTGCAATTTTTCAGGCATTTGAGTTGAACAACTTACGTTCCGTAAGATTTCTGGTTAGCTCTCTCGCACGAGAGACTGTAAAGACTATGGCGGGATTCGACCCCACATCGGCTTTGAAGTCAACAACTTCAACCACTCCACAATGGACGCCCATATATATTTAAAGAGTGTAAAGCGCTATTCAATGAAACATTTTCAATAAATGTATAAAAGAAAAGTAAAATCATTCTATGTCTATATTCTCAGAGTCGTTTCTCTATAAACATAAAGAGAATAAAATGTTCAGGAACAATAAGTCACTCTGGGAGAATTTTTGACTTTTTACCGTTAGGAAACTATTTCGTACATGTGCTGCTCGCTCCTAGTGAAATTATCAAACATATTTCTTACCTTTAGCTTTTTGGGAAGCATTCTTTTTTCAAACAACTTCTTTCTTGTTTACTTTGGAAGCATTCTTTTTCAAGACAACTTTTTTCTTGTGTACTTGTTACAATTCATGTGTATTTCTCAATTCAATATGGGTTTCTAAGTATCCACAATCAATGCAATTAATGAAAAAGACAAAATAATTATACTTTAATGCTAGCAATCGACAGTTTATTTTAAATTGGCATTAGTTAAAGGAAGATGAACATAACTGAGATAATTAACCTTCAATATTAACAACTTAATATCTTATACAATACGAAAGCGCATACCAAGTATATATATATACACAAAATAAAAGATGCGTAAACCAACAAAACAGCAAAAAAAACAACAACAAACAATCAAACACATAATCAACAAAAACAAAATAAACAAATGAATAATCTCTAATCCCACACAAAAATTGAAAAAGGAATACACAATAAATATCACAGTTATCTTCAAACCCTTATATGTATTAAAGGGATGATCAGAATTGTGCATATTTTATAACTTGATTGAAATTTTTAAAAGTCAAAATTTGAACACGCCCAAACTTTAAATGCTGCAGGCTCAGCATTGGTAAATTCAAGTTACAGTCAATACCATTAAAACAGAGAAAAACATAATCCCTACACCGCAAAATTGGAAAAATTTAGGCTCAGTTTGACTGAGCCTGTTCATGCGCTGTACTTGAAATTGCAAGTTAGCGTTCACGCCCCCTAAAGCAGAATTCAACATTTAAACACTTAAGACTGCTTTTGAATGATTTAAACATGAAGAAACTGTTTTGTATATGGTTAAATTAATTGTCACTTTCATATATATATTTATATATGTATTTAAACCAAATATGTTTTGATTTTTTGCCTAATTTGTCTTTTACAAACAGGGCACTCTGCAAGTTGTTCGGCACATATCATACACATTCTATGGTGAGTACAAGGTAGAAACAATGCATTCACAGCGTTAACTTTACACGTCATACAGTACAGCAGGCTCTTAAGGCGAATATTTTCTTCTTTCATTGATCCTGGAAAAAAATATCTAAAGTAGAACAAATTCTTTTTTGTTTATTGCAAATTTTCATATAAACATATATGGATATGAACAAGTAAACGACTAATTGAAGGAATAAACGTGCACACTCTCTATTTAAAAAAAAACTATTCTATGACCTGTGCCTTGATCTTGTTAAGAAACGGTAACCTAGTTAACAAATACCTGAGTGATTGTACCTTCTCTTTTTATGATTGGCTTGTTAAATAATTGTTTAAAACGCAAAACCTTAGGAAAAACTAATTATTTACAATATATAACTCAAACTCACCTGGTTTGTCAACACCTGCTTCATCCTTTTCTCCAGTCTCTAAAGTATCAATGATCTCTATAAGTGTTGGTTTGACGTTTCCTGTAGAAACACAAAAATAATGATATCAATATTTTACCAAATAAAGTCAATTTAATCTAGTTACACAATAAAGATATTCGGTCATACATAATTGGACATTTCCGGTTTTTCGTAGCGGAACATTAAGCCACACCTTTTCCATTCATTGCTAAGTCAACTGCTCACAAACAGTATCACAAACATAAGCACGTGTTCTTTTGTGCAAACCATGTCAACCAGTGACTATGTATCATCTCAGTGTAGCGATTAGATAACAAGTTACCAATTTACATTAAACTGTAAACACCGGAACGGTCCATTCTAGCTTTACATAATGCTTGATAATTTGGAAACAAAAAATAATACCCTTGCTTGCCAATTTCCTTGCAGCAATTTCAAAATCCTTTTCTTTATACCCCATTTCCAAACATGTTTCTCTATGGTCGTTAATATTCGCATTAAACTCATGGTCTTTGAACGTGAGGCGTTCCATTTCACTCGAAATATCGGGGCCTGCTGATGTATTTGCCGGTTTCTCTTCAGTTTCTAGCCTTTTCTATTAAGTAGAACATATGTTACATTTTAATTCGATGCCATATATGAGTTTTAATTCAAAAAGTCTGTGTTCAAATTGTGTTAATGTATTTCAATCATTTCAAAAGACAACACATATAACAAGACAAGCAAGCAAACTACACTGTGCATATCCATATCGGTACCCTCTTTGCGAAATCTGCTGAAACGGCACCCTCTTTGTACATGCACAGGCCACTCTCTGCTAAAAACAAACCAGCGATGGATATCAAGCCAGTAAACATTCATTGCAATAAGGAAAGGAGGTATGACACGTGGAAAAGATGTATACCACGGAAAAAATCTGCGATGGATAACCATACAGTAAAATTTCAATATAATAAGGAAAGAAGGTATGACACGTAGAAAAGATGTATACCACGGAACACTAGAATGTTTTATCTATGTACTGATTTGCCATGTGCCCGTTTTTCATGTACTGCAACTTCACAATAAGCTACAAAAAATCGACATGTCTTACCTCGCCCATCACCTCGACATACTTTTCGGGCTGAAATGAACAAGTGGCTTGATTATGTGATTATGTATGCATCATACTTATTCAATATGTTTATTTACATATCATCTTCGGACAAATGGCAGTACATTGTCAAAAATAAATGTAAAATTCATAAAAACACCCTACTTTCGGTTTTGCAGCGGCACGGGCTACCTCTCTTCATTTGAATTTTTATATCACAGGTACCCTCTCATTTTTAAACACACATAGGTACACTCAATGCACGACATATGATTTTATTTGCGTTAATCGTTAAGTATGTAATATTTACATAAAAGTAAGAAATATTACATACTTAACGATTAACGGAAATAAAAGCATATGTCGTGCCTTGAGGGTACCTATGTGTGTTTAAAAATGAGAGGGTACCTGTGATATAAAAATTCAAATGAAGAGAGGTAGCCCGTGCAGCTGCAAAACCGAAAGTAGGGTGTTTTTATGAATTTTACATTTATTTTTGACAATGTACTGCCATTTGTCCGAAGATGATATGTAAATGAACATATTGAATATGTATGATTCATATATAATCAAGCCACATGTTCATTTCAGCCCAAAAAATATGTCGAGGTGATGGGCGAAGCAAGACATGTCGATTTTTTGTAGCTTATTGTGAATTTGTAGTACATGAAAAACGGGCACATGACAAATCAGTACATAGATAAAACATTCTAGTGTTCCGTGGTATTCATCTTTTCTACGTGTCATACCTTCTTTCCTTATTATATTGAAATTTTACTGTATGGTTATCCATCGCAGATTTGTTTTTAGCAGAGAGTGGCCTGTGCATGTACAAAGAGGGTCCGTTTCAGCAGATTTCGCAAAGAGGGTACCGATATGGATATGCACCGTGAACTATCTTGAAATAAACGATTCATTAAAGTCAATTTTAAAGTCATATTTGACGCTAAGTTATGTTGAGTATGTTAAATTACCTGTATTTCATGGGCGGTAACTGTTTGCACAAGTTTGACATACTCTTCTCCCTTATTCTCTAATACAAATGGACATTCTGGGAACCACCGACAATGCTCTGTCCAGGGATCGTCCTCAGGGTCCCACTTTTTAAGCCCACCATCGCATGCAAAACATCGTACGTGATCGTCGAAACCTGAAAACATTTAATCCACCTGTTGATATTTTATAAGTGAGTTAAATTTTTTGTTAATATTTTATGTTTAAGCATTCTCCCCGAAACAAAACAATGAATTGTGTGTTTTTCATTTCACTTATCAATAACATGTAGAATTTGTGATTATGAATTATTAAACTATTTGTGTTAATTTTTGCAAAAAGTTAATTGTTTTAGATGTGAAAAGCGGCATAACTCTAGAACTACCTATCACTTAGTTATGCCTCTTCTCCTACACCAATAGCAACACTAACAGTTTTCTATTTTCTATTTATTCAAATGTTGACAAAAACATCTGATGTAAAAATAGAGTGGAATATAACATCAAAGTGGAGTAATAAGTTTCAAAACAGGAATAAAGCCGTGCCTTGACATGCTAAACAAGTAATTCAAGTCCATGTTTAAACCTTTAATTCATTTATATACTATGCTCATGTTTGGGTAAAATATTTTCATTGCAGAAATTAATTGAATACTGTCTAATTTGAATAAGTGAATGTATAAGCTTCATTTCCTTACTTGTCAAATTAATTTGGTCTGGTCTTATAGAAAATGCCAGTTTTTTATTGACACTATGTAATCATATTGTGCCTACTTGTATTGTGTATTTAATAGACGTTTATTTTACATTCCAAAAGAGACTATAGTAAGTATAAGTGTTTTTTTTCAATTATTAAATTTAAGCAAAACATATCTAATAATATATAAAACATATCTTTCGGGTTAATGCTCCTAGTTGAACAACGTTGCCTCTTTATGATAGACAAGTATCGTAAATAAGTATCATGATAATACTTGTGAACGTGTTTGAGAAATGGATTCACTATGATTTTAAATGACGATCACGACAACGATGGCAACACAGCGTCTCTGTGCAGCAGGCGGACTAAAATAGACTTACCAGTATAGTAAAGTCCAGCTTCGGCAAGTTGTACTGGAGTTTGCATCAAACTCATTGGCCACTTACTAAACGATGACAGCCTTATATTGTAGGAACTATATTCCGGATGTCGATATCCTGTAAATCATTGTAGAATATATACCACAATCGTTTAATTTTTTTCAACGCAACTTCCTTTTTAAAGAAGATTATAACCGACACTTGCAAAAACTAAACCCATAGCAACACATATTTCGTCAAAAAAATCGGTTTTCATGTTTTCATTATCAATCACATTACAAACGTTATTGATAAAAACATTGTTTTTGTTTTCAAGGATACTAGTACCTAAATTATTCTAGCATTTCTGTCAGTCCTATCTCATAAAATATGTTGCCCAAATTAATTATCTACAGTATTTACATATGTATTACAAATTACGAGCTGGTTGCTGCAAATCATCTTTTCCAAAGTAAATGGAATTTAGCTCATTCATTTTTTTTCAGAAGTTGCACAAAAATGTTGCAGAATTGAATTGCAGTTTTCCAAATAAATGCATTGATAGATATTTGAAATTAAATGTGTATGAGTTTGTACAAAGGACACAATCAGCTGAGTGAGACATATCCAGCACAAGGGTAAGTAAATAAATCTTATAAAAATGCAATTAAGATACTAGTATTGCTTTTGTGTTGGATTTAACGACGCAGCAACACTGAGCAGGTCAATGGCGACGTTCAGCCTTACTGGTGAAGGGTGCCCTCAGGTGCCCCTCCATACATTATTTCAGGCACGAACAGACACCTGAGTAGAACCACAGACACTCCAAAAACTGGCTAGATAGCTTCCCTACATATGTAAATGCCAAAGCTCCTGGCGGGATTCGAACCCAAAGGGGTGAGGGACAAGTTGATTGAAGTCAAAGATTTTTGCTTAATAAGATATTAACGTTATCGAATAAGCTACTTACTGGATGTTTCATTCACAGACAACTGAATATCTTCACTCATTACTTTCTTCTAAAACAGAAAACAAGGCACTTATACTGGAAACATGAACTATGCAGGCACCTACTTACAAAAAATATAAAAGAAATATTATATTACACCTCCTTAATTTATTTTGAAAATTAAACTGGCTATGTTATAAAAAAAAGTGAAACAATAATCAAGAACTATTTGACCAAAATATACATGTATGTACCAAAATTATAACAATAACACAATAAGTTTAGAAATAAATAGAAAGATAGAAATGAGGTAACTTGATGTTTTAGGTTTAGAAGAATAAGATATGACAGTATCGTCAAGAACTACAAATTATAACAAAATATGCACATGTATACTTGTTTTACCTTGATTTGTGACAGAACGTCTTGACCAAGGTATTCTTCAAGATAAATACATTCAGGAGAATTGTTAACATGCTCGTTCAGTGGATTGTCCGCAAAGGAGAAGTCCTTCAGACCAATCCCGCACTGATAGCAACGAACAAGGTCTTCTTGATCTGGATAAAAAACAAATTAAGTTTTGATTGATGAAAACATTCCTTAAGTCCTTATTGTTGAATAAATTTGTTCTGTTCTGTTCTGATCATCATTACATAGGATTTTAAAACTGTCGTAAACATAAGGTAACACAAAAGATGTGATTATCTTAATTTTCATTCTTTTGCAGTATGATTAATATCCTTACTTGTGAAAAAGAAACCGGCATTACATAGTGTTGTAGGGTCTGGCTTTTGTTTATACCATCTGGCGAAAGACTTTAACCTTTGACCGTAGTCTGTGTATTCCGGATACCGAGGAGGTTTCATAAATCTCTTCCTTATATTTTGCTCTGTGTTTCGACGAGTATTGCTCTCTTCGCGAGTAAGTTCATGTTCAAATCTGTAAAACTGATTAGCCTGAGTTGTTAGTGCTGCACCAGCTCCAGGGTGTCGTAGAATTGAGTTGTTTCCTTGGATGTATGATATTGATCTTCCATTCGAGAAAACGTATTCGTCTGTACTCGATCCTTCTGCCCGCTGACTTGGGTCGGATGTGACGTCTCTTCTGGTAAAAGAGGTTTCGAATAATCTGCTCCTGACAATGGATAACATATAATTGTCCGAACATTCGTATCCCGAACAGGTGCGGGTATATACGTACAAGATTTACATTCGCGCCGCGGTTGCAGTACTTTCATGAACATTCTTTTGCAGGACATTCTGTAACCTGCAGATTCGTTTTTCCGTTTTTTCTTCGGTTTTCTTTGCTCGTGTGTTTTGTCTCTAGCATGCATCCTTGATACAGATGATTTTAAAGACGCGTTTTTGTTGAAAACCTTATTTTGTTGCATGATTTCAGGTAATTCTGAAATTGAAATAAATGTATTAAGCCTATTGTTTCCAGAGAAACATACCTTAATATCTTTTGTTTAACAAAAACAAAAGCCACCACCGAGCGGGGGTCATTCTAGACTTTTTCTCATCTAAATTTCAAACACAGCAGAAGAAGAAAATTGTACATGTAGTTAAATGTTTTTTAAATAAAGCATATTTTTGTGTTCAGAATTAAAATTTCATATTTGACCTTAGGCATACTTGAAGTATTCAACATGTCGATGTCCACGATCATTTCTGAGGCATAATGGTCCTTAAAGTCATTCTAAAGTTATAGTTAGTTTATGAGTGAAGGTTAAGTTCATTTTAATCAATTTGATCGATTACAAAGTTATAGCTAGTTTATGAGTGAAGGTTAAGTTCACTTAAATCAACTTGATCGATGTTCTTTTCTAAAGCGTTGTTGTGATCGTATATGACGGCAATTTTGAGAAGTACAAAAATATGACCAATGTTAAAGTTTTCGGACGGCAACAGTAGACTGATAACAGCAACGTCAACGTCAACAAAGTCATGACTTTAACATGGCTAGAATAAAAATAGTCGAGCTAAAACTGATTTCATTGTTCTAAACTTAACTTTGTATCTTTTTATGCGCTGATCCACTAAAAATTCTTAACGCTCGTGTATCAAAATACATGTATAAGAAGTATTTTATGCTTACAGGTATTAAATTTACAAAAAATCGCGTTTGAAAAGAAAGTCGTTCTCGGGAGCCTTTTTTATAATCAAAGAAACGTTTTGTCATAATAAAATAACTTGCTCAGCAGTAATTGATTAAATATATGTTAATTTATATGTTAAATTTGTATCGATAAATAAAACTGTACTATACATTTATGTTGATTACAATCCACCACTAATAAATAAATAATTTTAATGTATATATTAATCCATAAATATGTCAGTTCATCAAATACGTTGGTATATATCAGTAATGTTTGTTAAATCAATATATATCATGTCAATCCTCTATATGGAGCTAAAAAAAACTATTTCGTAACTTTCGTTGTATATTGCAGTATAAACTTCATGATTCCGGTTTTAGCCTGTATATTATATATACATGATAAGTATATAGTCACTGTAGTCGTATTTATACATGATACATACGATTAACTTGCTGTAGGCTACATTTCTATACTTTTTAATTATGTTAATTGAGATTTGGAATTAGTATTTTGTAAAACTCATATATGCATTAGTATATGGATTAACATGATATATGCATATCAGCTCCTTTTGTTTTCTAAGCAAATAATTATCAAACTTGCCCAAATAATTCGTACAGATCATAAACTGTTCACACGACAGAAACAGGCTTTATAGAGAAGCTGAACGGATAATTAATTTTTAATTTTAATAAAAATCTGAAAGAATAGCTCGTCACATAAAAATTAAGTAGAGTTCATATCATTTATACTCTGATGCATCACATTAATTCTAATAACTTTAATCCAAAAATCTAAACTATCTTCATATTTCGGGTATTTCCATTGAGATGTATTTATAAATCTCTGTAATGTTTATTAATAGAAAAACAATAATGAGAATGATTTATTAATAAGAAATTAAAGAATAATTCATAAGTTCACGTTAATGTCACATGCCAATAGTCCGTCTTAAAAAAAACTACTTTAAAGCTACATTTTTTTATATATTATGCAATTAAATAGCAAGCATGTTGAGATATAAATAGAATCCATGGAGTTTTCCATGTTTTAAAAATAGAACAATCTCCCTTAACATATAACATTTATGTACATTATTCATGTTGATTTTGTACCAAACAGTCTTAATATATGTTTACATTTTAAACTGTTTACTACATACTTCGCAATCTTCTGTAAACACATGACACTTTAGATAAATATGATCCTTATTTTTAATACCTTGACATTGCAAAGTAACTTGTTTTCATTCTGTTCACGTAAAAGTAATACTATCTCACACACTGTTAATTAATAGTTAAAGCGTTTTTGGCTTGCAGCCGTAGCCACGGCTGCAAGCCATTTCATATGGAAAACTTGTTCCGGTTAGGTGGTTTCCTGCTTACATCTGTTGGTGCATGATTGAACGGAAAACCAGATGCAATCGTGCCAATCGCAACTTACGGCCTTTTCCGTCACTCTTTGGATTAATGATAATAGCCGATGTAGTTCCGATTGCAATCGTGACAATACGGGCGATTCCATCATACTGCGGAATCAGACGAAGTAATATTACGGAAATCTAAGCTATTTTAGTTACTACGGTAATCCCAGTTTGTTTATATAAATAGGATTTCTATTTTTACTCTATTTATCGGTTTAAACCGTAATAAATTATATACGAAATTGTTCCGTTTCAATTGTTTTTCAAGACGCAATAGTTAGTTTCTTTTATAATTGTTTTTTTTGTCTGTATTAGTTTACAAATCACGCATGATCGAGTTATATTTAGATCTACTGAATGCAATTCAACTTTTTGGTGAGGTAATCTAAAAATAGCCGATGCATATCATTAACCTTGCCACGTGCTGATATACGTATTTGTTATCGTGTAACATATAGTTCATATGTAGTTGATACAAGCTTATTAATTGGTACCACGTAACGAAGTAATCTAGTGCATTTACTTGTCTATAAAGCAAACGAATGATTTTCTCTGCGGAAAAGGGGAAATGAAATGTGCACACTTGTTAGTTTTATACAATAGAGAATAGATTTCAAATCGTTTTGACAAAAAATATTCGTTTTTCAAAAAAAAAAAAAAAAAAAAAAAAAAAAAACTAAATTAGTAAACCCTTTATGATATACAAATACCGTAATTCAAAAAAATTGTGATAATAAATTGGAGAAAAAAATACAACACAATTTTAAAGGGTGTGGATGAAGGCACAACACTGTGCAAGCCTTTCCTTTTAAAAGGAAACTTTATTTTTCTTCAAATAAAATGTCATCAAACGAAATTTTTTTAGCGCACGCTCGTACATTTATATGGAACTAGATGATTAATACATGTCTTATCATGTCGTATAATTTACTTGCTATTCACTTAGTTTACTTGTAACTATCATTAAAATAAGCTGGAAAATGAGAACCCGCCAGATAATCACTCGAAATGCCTATCAAGCCAGCGTCCGAAATCAAATTTTCAATGATGCTATGTTGGTTTAATAACTTATCTAGTGTATTGATATATTTTTTTATATCGAAAATAAGTTAAAAACTGGTTTTCCGATAAAAATATTTTGAAACAACATTACAGACAGTTCAATTTCAGGTTAAACAGATATTTTAAACAATTAAAAGTCTATTTGCTTCGTGTTTGCGCATAATTATATAAACTAATCAAATTAAAACATGTCAAATTGTATCCAACCTTTATGCTGAGGCCTGCAGGCTAACTTAAAGCCCTTTGTTAACCCTTAATTTTTTCGAATTTTCCCGTGGTAGGTCGGTATCTACACGCAACTTGTCCACAACGCCTGATAGTAGGGATTTTTATGCGAGGAGGCTTTTCATCAAGCTTACGTCGGTTTTCTAATTAGATGACCGCTCGTGCCTGAAATATTGCAGGGAGGGGCACCTCAGATTTTCATCCACTGGTAAAGCTGGAAAATCGACATATGACTTTTAAACCGTTGGCATGACAGAAAACTGTACAAGAACAATAAAGGAGAAGAGGAATTTTAGTCATTGATTTTTGCTACAAATTTGTGTACAATTTAATTTTTTTTTTTTAAAAAAAAAGCTCTATTTCTTTCTTCGAACTGTATGTGTTTAGACAGATAAAATAAATACAAAATTATATTTGTTAAATGAGTCAAATACCACTTCGGTGACTAAAGACATAGACATGTTTAAATATGTTAAAATATAATCAAATAAAAATCAGGTTTGTGTTAGGATGGTCAGGAAAACCACTTTATAACACTTTGTAATGTCTTTAAATAATTAGTTAACAAATTTCGTTTAAAATAAGAGTCTGGTATTTCCATATGTTACAGAACAGAACACATAGTTACTATTTATGGATTATATATCCAGATTACACTATACAAGTATAATGTATTATTATATGATCTTATTATAGCTGCAATCTCATTGCCACAGAACATTTTAAAGAATCATATTCATTGGTACACTTGTCAATAATTGTATAACAACATGTGAATAAAATCAGTATAGTAAACAAAATCAAATCAAATGGGTATGAACAATGGACAGTAATAATACGTTATACAATTAATCTTTAAAGTTTTTTTGTCATATGGGTATTGCAGTAAATAAATTTTGACAAATTGTAAAAGCACGAGAAAAAACAGGTGCCCACGAAAAAACATCGTTTTCTTGGTGGATGGATATTACAACCGCGTGATTTCATATAATAACGAAAAGAAAATCATGATTTGCGCCCCAGTTTTATTACAAGAAGAAAGGTTTCTTATGAAAAATGCTTTCGGTATATATTATATACATGTATAATGTCATTATAATTCAATCTGTGAAAAGACTTTACTTAAAAGATATAATACTTACATCTAGTAAGTACTTTAGTAATCAGGAAAACCATGCTGATATAGTTTTGTGCTTTAATGTATTCTTTTAAAAACGTTTTGTCAACTTTCAAAAACTGTCAGAAACATGTGATTACGCATGTTCATGATTATTCAGTTTGCCTAATCTGTCAGATTTGACTGTAATGTCAAACAGTTAAGTATTTTTACAAAATATTGAGAAGTTAAGAATATTTCCCAAATGGTCGAAATATCAAAATCTGTATCCCGTTTATCGTAACACATTTTCAAAATCTAGTTAAGTGCATCCCACAATATTTGTCACGCTACAATATAAATTCGAATAAATTATTACGATCATCATAATTGTACATTAATATGAGGAATGTCATGGTACTGTGAATGATATTGTAAGCTAGCTTAAAAAAACAAAACAAAAAAACAACAACAAAAAACAGCCGATCACAGACATTTTCCACCTTACCAATCCAAATAATCACAGAAAGTGTACTGTATCAATTGTGTAATATTACGTAATACATGGGTCATAAAACTTTATCTTAAACATCGTGTAATACTGACAACAGGTGGTTTAATGATACTTTTTAAAGAGGACTTTTGTATGCGCATTTTGGATCATTGAATCAGTCCCGCATACATTTAAATATCAAATCACGTTTTACGTACATAGCCTTTAACGTCATGCCAAAATTACTAATTTCTGGTGACATAATATGAAATCACGATTCATTAAAGCCTTTAAGTATTAGATAATAGAAAATAGAGTTCGCATTCACAACTTCAGTACTTCCATAATGACATTTTAAAAACCATGATGAGACCTTTACCGAGTAATGTATAGGAAGATATATCGAAATGGCGCCTTTCAGCTCACTTAAATGCAAAAGATGGTTAAATTCATATGCTTGTATACGAATTTTATTTTGGTTAGAATCGAATGCATTTTAAAACTTATGGTGAATCATTTAGATTATATTAAACTGAGCTTTTTTGCTGCGTACAAAATGAAAAAACAAAAACAATTACACGTTATTCTAGCAGCAATACATTAATATTATGTGCTAAGTATTGCATGGAAAACAATTATATACAAAATCTTTCAAATATTTTTTTGTTGTTATTTTTGATGTATTTCAAATAATCATGCAAAGGAACGCGAAATTCTTTTTTTTTTTGAGGATATGTTAAATTCCCATATATATGTGTGGGATTTTTTTTTATCGTTATTGTTTTGCTTTGGATAGAATTTCGGGTTCCTGAACCACAAAATTAATTATATATTATGACGATACATATAATAACATTATGTATATCAAGTGCTAATCTTTTGTTAAATTTTATAAGTGGATAATCTGTCAGGTATGATAGGAACGGCTAAATGTCACAGGTTACACTGTTGGGAACCCTTTTTTATAATTTAAATGGTTTAAGTTATTTCTACCTCACTGTATTGATTTAAAGTTTATAACTTTTGAACTCAAATCTGTATCATCTTTGTAGTCTAATCTATAATATATTTTTAGGAAATATCGAAGTATCGGTAGGTTTTTCTCTTTTTATCACTTGTAAAGTCGATTTGATTATTGATGCTGAATTTTTCGTTCATTTGTCATATCGTAGATTCAACTATTACTAAATTTAGTTATGACACGGTTGATTTGCTTTGGTCGACAAACTGGTCATGGGTAGATGTTTGACTTTTTGTTTTTAGCTAGTTTTATGTATTATTTATTTAAAGCTATTAGGAAATTTATTTTTGTTATGCTGTACTTTAAATACGCATTATGAAATTTCATGGGATCCTTAAGAGGAAACCCATGCGTTTCTCACATAAATATAAGACCGCCTATGTAATATTTTACCAGAAGTCAGAAAAATGAGCAACAGCTTAGTCGCATTTTTAATTACTCTTTATGTGTTCGGATTTTTTCAAGTCGACGGTAAGCATACAACAGATGTTGAATACAAGATAAATCAAATTTGCAATTAGATTAAAAGATAATTAACTGCATTGTGAATTAATTAATTAATTAATTTATTTATTACGTAAATATTTTGACCTTTTAGAAGACTTATTTAGACATCATCTCATTATATGACTATACATAAAGCTACCTTATGAATTAATTATGAGTATACTTTCAGAAAATATTAACGACATAATCTGGAATGTCTGTAATAAGAACTTTCTTTTCTAAAAGGGTCAAATATATCAATGATAATGAAATCAAGTGTGGTTAAAACGGCCTAATATATTCTTATTTTACGGTAAAGGTATAAGACTTTTCTGCGGATCAAAATTACAACCGTATAATACAGACAGTGAAGAATGTATAGAAGGACAAGTAGTCAGCAAGACTTTACAAAGTACAACACAAAGCGGATTGGCTGAAACAAATTCAGTTTTTCAAACAGCAGATCCCATAAGAAACAGAGTCCGTCGTCGTCATTGCAGGTAAAATATCGAAAAATACATAGATATATTAAACGATATTTGTTTTTAACATGTCATTGAATTAACGAATACAAAGTAGTTTCGGGTTTTTAGTAATTTAAAAATTGGTGCCAATATGAACAAATTTTATTTAACGCACTCTGAATCACTATCATAAATGGAAAAAAAAATCAGTTGGTCTTAATAAATAAAGCTTTAAAAAATGAATATATATTATAAGTTTGATTTTTTTGCAAGAATTGTGGTTCTGTTTTCCTAATGATTTGTAGTGTCTCATTAAATGTTCCATTGACCTATATAGTGATGTTTCGAAATTTTAAATTAGAAATCATTTCCATGTATAAATGTTTTACGTTCTGTTTAGTTCTAAAGAGCTCGATAGATCACATTTACTACTGTTGTCAATGAACAATCAATCTAAATGATAATTTAAATGATTTTGGGGCGTTATGTAATAGAAAGAGCACCGAAACACGAGGTTATTTGATTTGTACGAGGGGGCGTAGTCCCCCCAGTATTAATCAGATTACCGAGTGTTTTGGCGTTCTTTCTCTTTTGTATCATAGTCAAACATAAAAACACGTTCCCTGTTGTTACAATATGAAACCCCGGCAAAAATGAACCAATGAACGAGCATCTAAATATGACTGTCGATTTTACTTTCACTGCCGTCACAATATGTAAACCCCAGCAAGAATGAGCCAATCAATGGGCATTCTCTGGAGTGCGGGTAACTAATACCCGCACTCCAGTTAACGCACTGTGCATGTATATGTATACGATTTAACCCTGACACATTTTCAACAGAAAGGTATCCAAACTATGATACAATTGATATATAGATATTTATATCTTGTAGAGATAAGGACGATATATTGAGCTGTAACGATAAAATACACTGTGGGCGTCACGAAGGTTATAAATGTTGTGGTTTTGAACGTTACAACCCAAACATCCAAACATGCTGTCAACAATCAAGTGCCATGTATAGAATACATAATGACAGACCCGAGGAAAGTCACATGTGAGTAAAATAAAATAAAAAAATAAATCACGTGAACTGTGTTATAGAAAACATGTGAAGTACAGTGTTAGGAAAATTCACTCTCGAATGAATGAATAAACAAATAGGACAATAAACTATCAATATCAAATGTGGCTTTAAGAGTCAATACTTATCTCGTGTTTCGAAATAAAAATAACTACATAACATTTAGTCTCTATCTTTATAATTTTCTTTTGCTTTTTCATCTCATTACTATTCTTCTTACATTTCAAAAATAAATAAGTCATCATACTTTTTAAAAGGGATTTATTTTTTAGTTGCTGTCAGTTGAATGTACATATACGAGGATCAAAAAGCATACCATGTGCGCACGTGACTAATAATGATATGTTCTTGCAAAAACCAAAACATCTGAACAACCTTAAAAAAGACCAAAGGCTATGCAGGGACTCGTTTTATGGTATGAATAAAGAAAAAATATGTTGTACTTGATCTTACTTATATAATTCATATAGTTTACATTTAATGTATCGCCTCCGTGGTCGAGGGGTTAGAGTCGCTGACTTCTAATCCAGTTACCTCTCTGGCGTGGGTTCGATCCCCGGGAGATGCTTTGGTACATTAGCGCGGAGGAAGGTTGCCTAGTACTGGTGTAACTCTCCAGGAACGATGGTTAGGAAACTACCCGCCTATATGACTGAAATACTGTTGAAAAAGGCGTAAAATGAAGCAAAAAAACAAACAAACATTTAATGTAAATGCAAGAGTAACTTATAACTATAACTTATGCACAGTGTAGCAAAGTTTGTTAGAGTGATTTAGTAAAAAGGCAATTGTAAATTCATGACATATTTAAGTGATTTGAATAGTTTCATTTTTTAATGTACTCTCATTTGGATTTTAATTTGAATTTTTTAAACTTTTATTCTAGTCTTCAGAATCGATTTAAGGAGTGGAGGACGCGGCGTCACGGCTGTTGTACGAATGTGGGACTGGAAACCTTCAAAGAAAAAACTTAGATTGAAAAAGTCTGGAGCGTTAAAAAAGAAAATGCGTATAAAGTTTGATAAACACAGCAAACCCAAAAACATTGCTAAAAATAGTTTTCTGGTAGTTTCTAAATATAACTATATAGAGGATTCCAATCTATATTTAAAAGCAAATGATGTTTTGTACAGGAGTCCTAAAAAGCACAAAAACATGATAAGAATATTGCGGAAAATTCACAACAAATGTAAAAAACTAGAACTCTTACGTGGGAAATAAGAATTATTGTTTTTATGTATTGTAGCACTGTAAGTAAGTTCATACTTTTAGACTATGCTATATACGTGTGCGTTCTGCGAAATATTTGACACCACTCGTCATTTGATACACATTTAGTATTATAGAATGTTAAAATGGCATTTTTACAAGACATATTTGTCGTACATAAGCAAAATAAATCGCCTTGGCTTTTGACTTCATCAGAGTGATCTACGATGGAATGTGTCATGCCTGGAACTTAAATACATATTTTGAGTTGACACTAACAACGGACTTTATCAATATTTTCAATGTTACAAGCGTGACTCAATTTTCTTTTTACATTTTGTACTTTAATAAGTGTCATTAATGAAGTTGGTGCTAGGGACGTGAGAGATGTTGCACTTTTGTGTAGTAAATAGATTAATCAAGCCAGCAAAGTCTTTCAAACAGTTGATAGTTTTCTCCACCTACAGGTTGTTTCGAGAAAATTATAACAATCATAGCAGTACACAAACAGCTTAATAATATGTTTTTGATAAACAGAAGTATAATTAAATAGATAATTTGATAAATAAATGAATTAGTTGGATTGTTGTTTGGTTGGTTGTTTAATTAAGATCGATTGATTGGTTGATTGATTGATTGAAATTTAGAATAATAAAAATATTGTTACGTTAGAAATATCAATAATAGTGTAGTGTATTGTTTTATTTCGATACGTACTCATTCAAGTCAATATCAAGTAAAATTTAATGCTGTCGTACGAATGCAAAATTTATCTAATGATGTGTAATTTAAACTTGTTGTACTATAAATCTGAGATATGGTTAATAAACATTGTGATAACACTTTTATAGTTTGCTTATACATAATGTATTTTAGTTGGATTGTGTAGGAAGCTAAAAACTAATACACACTTTCCAATCCGTTTCTGTGAGAAAATGAGTGTAAGGTCCTCTGACGGAGTTTGAACCCATGTAACTAGCGATCATTAGATTACTAGTCCGACGTGTTAACCACTTGGCCATGTCGCCATTTCTCACTTTTTGAGTTAGTTATAAATACGTATACACTACAAGACTTTATCAACATAATTTTCATCGCATGACATTACAGTACAGTTTTAATTGTCATGTTATCATTGAGGATTTCAGTTTGAGGGACTCGGCATTATGGGAAGACAGATATATACAAAATTAATGCTTGTAAAACCGATTTCATGAACAAGCGTAACTTACACGCACTAGGCATCTCACTAAGACTTAAAAGTTTCAAAGATACCATTGAGTACACACAATCTTATATCAAATTAACTTATATTTATAAATATAAAGAGTAATCATTTCTCTATTTGAGTTGAGGAGTACAATGCAGGGTACTTATCATGATCACCTGTGTATGAAAACCACTGAACACAATGACTGTCTCGGTTACTGTCAATAATAAAATATAACAGATGTAAATTGTTGTCAAGTACTTCATACCAGTGTTGTCATATATTCTTTCGGGATCATTTATTCCATTACTTTCACTTGATGAAGATTGACTACCACTTAAACCGGTGCTATGGGGCGGGTAACATGTTTATCTTTTCAGTATATCGCATTAACAGTCAAAAATTAAATCACATAAGGCTCTGAATTTGTTGGGGTCTCTGAATGTCAGAAAGGTGAAACTTGTGAGATTATAAACCAATTTGTTTTTGTATAGTGCCATCAATGTTTTCCAGCGTATTAATTGTAGTAAACTGGCTATAAGACTTATTGCAACACTGATATCCAATCCAATGTTTATTTGACTTAAACAATTTGAAAAAATGAGTTGCCTTAAATGGGATTTGAACTCCAGACCTCTCGCATCCTAAGCGAGCGCGCAAACCCTCGGCCACTGTGAATTGGTATGAGAATACCATATTATTCTGAATTAGGTAACTGTTGTTTAACACTGATGTAAGTAATCATGGAGCTTACTTTAAGCATGTGTATCTATAAAGAATAAAACAATATAAGAAATCTTCGACCATTCGGGAATGATTTTACTTCAAAATTAATGCGCCTGTCATTTGACCATCTTTACGCAGTGATCTCCCCTGAATTTTCCGGCGTTAGTGTACATATAAAGGAAAGTAACCGCTTCAGAAAAGCGGACTACTTTCGGCATTTGCAATTAATAGCATTAGAGTCTGAATTTTCGGTACCATTATTTGTTTGGTCTGACGACCCAAAGAATTAAAAACAACAAAAACATAATGTAAATAAAAATCAACCTCTCTGCACATACAATTGAACCTTATATTAGGACTTAGGCCAATTATAAGGCCAATGTCACATTAAAGCCAAGGAAAATTTACGAAATATCTTGTGCGGGAACAACAGCTCTCAGTACATTATAATCTGTTTGGGATCGATTATATTAGATTGAATAAATGAGGGATTCTACAGATGTTCAGACTTTATAAATAGTTAGTCTATATAGTGTTAGTTACACTTGTATCATGAAGTCGGTTTCATAAGCATTTGTCTGTCTTCCCATAATGTCGAAATCCTCAATGATTACAAGACAATTAAAACTTTACTGTAATGTCATGAAATGAAAATTATGTTGATTAAGTCTTGTATTGTATTAGTATTTATAACTTACTCTAAACGTGAGAAATGACGACATGACCAAGTGGTTAACACCCCGGACTATTAATCTAATGATCGCTAGTCGCGTGGGTTCAAATCCGTCAGGGGCAAGTCATTGTTACCTTATGCAAGAAACTTTACCCTCATTTCTCAGTACTGGTTGGTTTTCTAGGAACGGATTCGAAAGTGTGTATATAAGCTTATAGCTTCCCACGCGATACAACTAAAATAAATTAAGCTAGCTTAAGGTCATCAGCGTACCCGTTTATATACTATGACATGACGTGAACGCTGAAGATAACCCCGCAGGGAAAGTCCACCAATAATCGTGCCAGGAATCTGACACGCTTGTATTCATTTATCGAACATACCATGATACCTTGATAACATTATAAATTATCTGCTGAGAAGCCAAGGATGGACAAATAAAAATCTTATTACGAACTTAAACTACCTAATAGTTTCCGATCGGTAAAAATTTCGTCACTTGGCCGCCATATTGCCTAAATGTTTGACCACGTGATTACGAGATTGACCTTTACGAACCCATGTTCTTCCAATATTTTTATAAATAACATTTTTTAAAGATATTGAAAAGGGTGACTTTTGTATTCAATAAAATCATATTTAAGTACATTTGTATTAAAAAATAAATGAAAATGAATAAAAACATTATCTTGAATAAAAATATTGAAATCATGTCAACAAAGATGTTCTAGATATAGTACACGACTGTACTCTAATCAGTTCCCGCGAATGATGTCAAACGAGGTCTCGCGTGGCACCAAAATGTCATTGCCGACTGTAGTCGGTGTAATTGATGTTTTACAGATAATAGGCAATTTTTATGACGGTATTAATATTTTGATACTTTAATTGGTTTTTGTTTGTTTGTTTGTGTCATTTTACGCCTTTTTCCAACAGTATTTCAGTCATATAGGCGGGTAGTTTCCTAACCATCGTTCCTGGAGAGTTACACCAGTACTTGACTACCTTCCTCCGCGCTAAACTACCAAAGCATCTCCCGGGGATAGAACCCACGCCAGAGAGGTAACTGGATTAGAAGTAATCGACTCTAACTACTCGACCACGGAGGCGGTACCTTAATTGGTATAGAACAATGTTAATTGGTATAGAACAATGTTTAAATAATTGTTTTATCGTAAAATGCACAAGAATTGAATGGGTCAAGTGTATTTGCAAGTGAAAAATAAGGTTAAATCAACTTATGTTATTCTGGTTAGGTTTCGTAACGGGTCTAATCCAAAACTTTAATGCCGCTTCAGATGAAAAACAAAAATGTAAAATAGCGGCTTATAAAGTTTTGGAAGCCAGAACTATGTATAAGCAAACTCTAAAAGTGTTTTCTCAATATTTATTAACCATATCTCCGATTCATAGTACAACAAATTTAAATTACACATCATCAGATAAATTTTGCATTCGATAAAGTTTGCATTCGTTAGTAATAGAAATAAAACAATACACTTTCATTGAAATATATGATCAACCAACCAAACAACCAATTCCAACCAACTCATTTTTTTATTAAGGATAGACTGATTAAAATTATCTAATTAATCATACTTCTGTTTATCAAAAACATATTATTTAACTGTTTGTGTACTGCTATGAATGATAGACTTTTCTCGAAACAACATGTAGATGGATAGATCTATCAACTGTTTGAAAGACTTGGCTGGCCTAATTAATCTGTTAACTGCACAAAAGTGCAACATCTCTCACGTCCCTAGCACCGGCATAATTAATGTTCATCTCTTAAAGTACAAAATGTATAAACAAATTTAATCACGCTTATAACATTGAAAATGATGATTAAGTCCGTTCAAAATATGAAATTAAGTTCTAGGCATGACACATTCCATCGTACATCACTGTGATGAAGGCAAAGGTCAAGGCGATTTATCTTGTCTTATGTACGACAAATACGTCTTGTAAAAATACCTTTTAACATTCTATAATACTAAATGTGTATCAAATGACCAATGGTGTCAAATATTGCGCTGAACTAACACGTACATAGCAAAGTCTAAAAGTATGAACTAACTTACAGTGCTACAATACATGAAAGCAATAATTCTTATTTCCCACGTAAGAGTTCTTGTTTTTTTAAACATTTATTTTGAATTTTCCGCAATATTCTCATCATATTTTTGTGCTTTTTAGGACATCTGTACAAAACATCATTTGCTTTTAAATATAGATAGGAATCCTCCGAATAGTTATATTTAGAAACTACCAGAAAACTATTTTTAGCAATGTTTTTCGGTTTGCTGTATTTATCAAATTTTATGCGCATATTCTTTTTTAACGTTCCTGACTTTTTCAGTCTAAGTTTTTTCTTTGAAGGTTTCCAGTCCCACATAAGTACAACAGCAGTGACACCGCGTCCTCCACTCCTTAAATCGATTCTGAAGACTAGAATAAAAGTTGAAACATTTCAAATTAAAATCCAAAGAGAAAGTACATTAAAAATATAAAATTATTCAACTGATGTCAATGTGTTATCAATATACCTTTTTTATTAACTCATTTTAACGGAGGTCCACAAACTTGAACTAGAAACTTGCACAAAAGTTATTGGAATAGCCATACATCAAAATGTTACACAAAGATTTTAAATATATTTCCACCCCGTCATGTAAAAAAATCCGGAGAGGAGTCACTTTAACAAAATTTGCTACATTGTGTATATGATCATAAATTACTCTATCACGCTCTTTAAATGTAAACTTCGTAATGTAAAGTACAACATAAGCTTTTCTATATCCAAACCATGAAACGACTCCCTGCATAGCCTTTGGTCATTTCTTAGGTTCTTCAGATGTCTAGGTTTTTGCAAGAACATATCATTATTAGCCACGTGCGCACATGGTGTGGTTTTTGAGCCTCGTATATGAACATCCAACTGACAGCAACTAAAAAATAAATTCCTTTTAAAAAATATGAGAATATTTTTTTTTTGAAAAGTAATAAGGATAGTAATGAGAAAAATAGCAAAAGAAAATTATAGATATAGAAATTAAATGTTATGTAGTTTTTTATTTCCAGAAAACATGAGATAAGTATAAGTATTGATTCTTTAAGCCAAATTTGTTATTGATAGTTTATTGCCCTATTTTTATTCATTGTTCAATGAAGAGAGCGTGTTGTCCTACCCCTATACTTTACATGTTTTCTATAACACAATACACGTGATTTACTTAGTTTTTATTTTACTCACATGTGACTTTTCTCCGGTTTGTCATCATGAATTCTATACATGGCACTTGATTGTTGACAGCATGTTTGGTGGTTTGGGTTGTAACTTTCAAAACCGCAACATTTGTAACCTTCGTGACGCCCGCAGTGTATTTTACCGTTACATCTCAATATATCGTCATAATCTCTAAAATATATAAATATTTAAATCTTATACAACGGCCCTAAATCATTTAAATTATCGTTTAGATTGATTGTTCATGGACAACAATATTAAATGTGATCTATCGAGTTCTTTAGAATCAAACAGACTTAAAACATTTATACATGGAAATGATTTCTAATTTATTTAAAAGTTCGAAACATCACCAATGGAACATGTAATGAGACACTACAAATCATTAGGGAAACAGCACCACAATTCTTGCAAAAATTCAAACTTATTATAGATAAATTTTAAGTTTTATTTATTAAGACCAACTAAGTTTTCCATTTATGATATTGATTCACAGTGCGTTAAATTAATTTGTTCATATTGGTACCAATTTTAAATTACTAATAACCCGAAACTACTTTGTATCCGTTTATTTAATGACATGTTAAAGACAAATATCTTTTTTATCTATGTAATTTTCATATTTTACATGCAAGGCCGACGAAGTACTCTGTTTCTTAAGGGATCTGCTGTTTGAACGAGTGAATCGGTTTCAGTCAATCCACTTTGTGTTGTACTTTGTAAAGTCTTGCTGACCACTTCTCCTTCTATACACTCTTCAATGTCTGTATTATAAGGTTGTAATATTGACCCGCAGAAATGTCTTATACCTTTATCGTAAAATAAGAATATATTAGGCCGTTATAACCACACTTGATTTCATTATATACCGTTTAGAAAAGAAAGTTCTTATTACAGACAATCCAGGTAATGTCATTAATATTTTCTGAAAGTATACTCTTAATTAATTCATAAGGTAGCTTTATGTATAGTCATATAATGAGATGATGTCTAAATAAGTCTTATAAAAGATCAAAATATTTACGTAATAAATAGATAAATTAATTGATTGATTCACAATTCAGTTATTTATCTTTTAATATAGTTGAAATTTTGATTTATCTTGTATTCAACATCTGTTGTATGCTTACCGTCTACTTGAAAAAATCCGAACACATAAAGCGAAATAAAAAATACAACTAAATGGTAGCTCATTTTTATGACTTCTGGTAAAATATTGCATAGGTCGCCTTATATTTATGTGAGAAATGTTTAAATGTATACGCATGGGTTTCCTCGTTTAAAATCCCATGAAATTGCATAATGCGTATTTATAGTACAACATTACAAAAATAAATTCCATTTTAGATTTAAAAAATGTATTATATACAACTAGCTAAAACAAAAAGTCAAACATCTACCCATGACCGGTATGTCGACCAAAGCAAATCAACCGTGTCATAACTAAATTTATAAATTGGTGAATCTATACGATATGACAATAAAACGATGTCACATTCCAAATTTAACATAAATTGTAACGGCACTGCAATAGAAGCGTCCACATCCATGAAATATCTTGGGGTAACTATTGATTAGTACCTGTCGCAGACTCAGTTATTCAGAAGGCTAACGCCAGGTTAAATTTCCTTTACCGTAAGAAAGATTTCCTTACACAGCATACTAAAAACTGCTTGTCAAATCCTTAATTCAGTGCCACTTTGACTATGCCTATTGTGTCTGGTATTATGGTTTACCTCAGGTCTTGAAAAATAAATTGCAGTCAACACAAAATAAAATGATGAAATTCGGTTCATATTGGCCCTTCCCATATTAAATCCCTTAATTGGTTACCAGTTTGTAAAAGAGTTGAACAAATTATGTTATGACATGTTTTTGAAGGTTAAAAACCAAATTGCCCCAGGGTACTTAGGTGATTGTTTTGTTTCTCAGGAATCTGTGCATTCTTATTGCACCAGACTGAGCAAAAAAAGGAGGGTATTGTCTTCCTAACGTTGAAGGTTCTTGGTCAAAGTCTTTGAGTTTTATTGGTGCTAAGCTATGGAACAGTCTTCCAACTTGTATAACTGAAATTAACAAATTTCATCGTTTTAAGGTAGCTATCAAAACTCACTTTTTAAGTAATAAGTTATAAACTTTAATCAATAGTTAAAAACCTTAATTTGCTGAATTTGTCCGTGGTAGTTCGGTTAAGGCCGGTATCTGCATTTTTGCGAAATCAAATTCTGCTAGGGATTTTTTTGCGACGAAGCTTTTCATCAATCCTACGTCGGTTTTCTTATAAGATGACCGTTCATACCTGAAATATTGCACGGAGGGCTTCACCCACTGGTAAAGCTGGAAAATCAACATAAAACTTTTAAACTGCCGGCATGACTTAAACCAGTACAATAACAATCAAGGAGAAGAGGAAGTAGAAGAAATTGACAAGAATATTTTCTTTTGAAATTGTTGATAATAGATGGGTGCTAATTCCGCTGATTACATAAATCACGATAAAGGACTACCTCTGGGTAACAACATGCTGTAGCTAAGTCAGAATAGATAAAGTACTCGGTGCTTTTTTATCATTTATATAATGTGTTGAGTGTTGCTACAAACTGTACGTTTACGACTGTGTACATTCAAAATTCGTACTGTATTTGTTTAGATAAAGAAAAATAGATATTTAATTATATTTGTAAAATGAGCCAAATACCACTTCGATGACTAAGGACATAGACATGTTTAAATGTGTTATAATATAATCAGATAAAAATCAGGTTTGTATTAGGGTGGTCAGGAAACCAACTTTAAGTTGTTATGAAATTCAGCACTTTATAATGTCTTTAAATGATTATTAACACTAATTAAGCTGGTTAACCAATTTTTTTTTAAATCTTAAATGACAGTGTGGTATTTCGGAATGGAAGGACGCAGAGTTAAATGTAATTATAGTAAACAAAATCAATTCAAGTATGAACAATAGACAGTAATATATGGGTATTGCAGTAAATATAAGTGTATAAGTTCGCACGAAAAAAAACAACAAAACGTTTTCTTAGATGATGGATATTACAATGTTAAATAGGATAACAAAAATCATGATTTACGTCACATTGTTATTTCATTCATAAAAAATGGAGCGATGACTATCTACGCAATATACTGACTTAGTCAATTCATAAAATAATAATCTTAAACTATCAACGAAGAATGCGTTACGACATATATAATCTTATCTTTCATCATTTCATACATAAAGCATTATTTACCTTGCTATTACATTTTCATGTTAAAAGACTACAAGAGAAGTATTTAATATAGTTGAGGATGGAGGCAGGTAGTTGTCATTTTCGTTGTACAGTTCGTGCTGACGTAGAGGAGGCCGTACGAGGCCGTGTGAGACAGTGTAACGTTACTGTTTCGTGTCTGCCACGAATGATTCGTACTGGAACCGTATTGGTAGTATTGCCTTCGTTTGAAACTGTGTGTGCACTCGTGTGTGAATCGTATTGTGATCATGTGACATTCGCGTGTTAATCGGGTATTGGATGTAGGACTTGGGGACGGTCTCGAACGATTCTATACGATTTATTTACGATCTTGACACGACTGGGCTCACTCGTGGAGTGGACTTCAAAAACGATTGTATGTACTGTCTCACACGGGCTCTTATGGTCGCTTATACGATCATACCCGGACACGACATCCGTGCCAGCTTTTTAAAAGTTTTGAAAATCATACACCGCTTACACGGATACACACGAATGGCCCGCGTGTTACTCGGATAACGCCTCGTTTGGTTCGTTTACACCTGTACCTGTTTTCTGTGTGAGACAGGCCTTAAGCAAATCTTCGGTGCGAAGAAGAGGGGTCATAGTGTTTAAGTCATTTTTTATAATTATATTTGATTATGTCAACATGTTTACAGTATCTTACAAAAAGGGGCACCTTTACTATAGAATTATGGCCGGGCGTATGTATTCTTTAATGTAAATGACCCCGATCATATTTTTAAAAATATTGATCCTTATAATATTACGACTCAATACATGAAGTAAATTAGTCGAATCTTCAAATGATGAACATTTCCTTCAAATCCATCTTTTAAAAAAATTATTGAATGCTGTTCAAATTAATGGGAATATATATACATGTATATACACATGTTGTAGTTGTCTATCCTGAAGTTTTAGAACTTTCAAAGATACCATTTCGTACACAAAAGCTTGAAACAAATAAGCTTATTTATCAATATAAAGAGGAAACATGTCTCCATTTGATTTGATGACTACTCTATGCGGAGTACTTATCATGATCATCTGGGACAAAATGACTGTGTCGGTTACTGTCAATACTATAATATAACAGATGTAAAATGTTGTCAAATACTTCATCCCAGTGTTGTCATATATTCTTTCGGGATCATTTATTCCATTACTTTCACTTGATGAAGATTGACTACCGCTTAAACCGGTGTTATGGGGCGTGTAACATGTTTATCTTTTAATGAACAGTCACAATCAAATAATAAAAACAACAAGATCACATAATAAAAGAAAGTCAACCTCTTTTCATATACAATTGAACGTAGGTCAATGGTAAGGTGAAGTCACATCAAAGCCAAGGAAAATTTACGAGTAATGCTGTGACGGCATCAACAGCTCTCAGTACTTTATAATCTGTTTGGGATCGATTGTATTAGATTGAATAAATGAGTGATTCTACAGATGTCCAGACTTTACTAATAGTAAGTCTATAATATTTTTATAGTGTTAGTTACACTTGTATCATGAAGTCGGTTTCATAAGCATTTGTATACCGGGTGTATCTGTTTTCCCATAATGCCGAAATCCTCAATGATAACATGACAATTAAAACTGTACTGTAATGTCATGCGATGAAAATTATGTTGATAAAGTCTTGTATTGTATTAGTATTTATAACTTACTCTAAACGTGAGAAATGACGACATGGCCAAGTGGTTAACACGTCGGACTATTAATCTAATGATCGCTAGTCGCATGGGTTAAACCCCGTCAGGGGCAAGTCGTAGTTACCTTATGCAAGAAACTGTACACTCATTTCTCAGTTCTGGTTGGTTCCAGGAACGGATTCGAAAGTGTGTCTATAAGCTTATAGCTTCCCAAACAATCCAACTAAAATAAATTATGCATAAGCTAGCTTAAGGTCTTCAGCGTACCCGTTTATATACTATGACATGACAATGCCGCATGAGATGAAAAACAAAAATGTTAAATAGCGGCTTATAAAGTTTTGGAAGCCAGAACTATGTATAAGCAAACTCTAAAAGTGTTTTCTCAATATTTATTAACCATATCTCAGATTCATAGTACAACAAATTTAAATTACACATCATTAGATAAATTTTGCATTCGATAAAGTTTGCATTCGTTATCAATAGAAATAAAACAATACACTATTATTGATATTTTTAACGTTACAATATTTCTATTATTCCAAATT